>NW_015505440.1:677381-701619 GCF_001515645.1 Sinocyclocheilus grahami | reverse complement strand
ACTCCCTGAAAACTGCAGTTGTTAAACCCCTTCTAAAAAAGAGCAATTTTGATAACATCATATTGAGCAACTATAGACCAATATCAAACCTTCCTTTTATAGGCAAGATTATTGAAAAGGTAGTCTATAATCAGCTGAACAAATACTCAAACTCAAATGGATACCTGGACAATTTTCAATCTAGTTTCCGACCGCATCACAGCACAGAGACGGCACTCATTAAGATAATAAATGATATTCGCTTAAATTCTGATTCTGGCAAAATATCAGTGCTGGTACTACTAGATCTCAGTGCTGCGTTTGACACTGTCGATCATAACATACTACTAGAGAGACTGGAAAACTGGGTCGGGCTTTCTGGGAAGGTAATCAAATGGTTCATACTTAGAAGGGAGAGGTTGTTATGCGAGTATAGGAGAGCACAAGTCTAAGCGGCCGTCCATGACATGCGGAGTCCCACAAGGCTCAATTCTTGCACCGCTCTTGTTTAGCCTGTATATGCTCCCACTAAGTCAAATAATGAGAAATAACCAAATTGCCTATCACAGCTATGCTGATGATACCCAGATTTACCTAGCCTTATCACCAAATGACTACAGCCCCATTGACTCCCTCTGCCAATGCATTGATGAAATTAACATTTGGATGTGCCAGAACTTTCTTCAGTTAAACAAGGAAAACACTGAAGTCATAGCATTTGGAAACAAAGATGAAGTTCTCAAGGTGAACGCATACCTTGACTCTAGGGGTCTAACAACTAAAAATCAAGTCAGGAATCTTGGTGTGATTCTGGAGACAGACCTTAGTTTCAGTAGTCATGTCAAAGCTGTAACTAAATCAGCATACTATCTGTTGTGATTCTTTTTTTTATTATGTAAAGCACTTTGAATTACCATTGTGTATGAAATGTGCTATATAAGTAAACTTGCCTTGCCTTAACAGAACACGCTGCCTAAATAAATCATGTCTGCTGATTTTAATCACACTCTGACTCAATTTAATAATATTGGCTATGGGAGTTGGAAAAGAATGATTTTAATTATCAGGGTGTAAACTCATGTCAGTGGCTGCCATGATCTTTCTTCAAGCTTCACTCCCACATCTCTTTTACAGCTTTTCTCATACAGGAAAATAGACTAAAAATATGTATGACTTAAGCACTACACAATTTATTTTCTATTATTGCTGTGTGGATTCTATAATATTCTATTATATGCTGTTTGGTCGTTGACCTACAATGACCAAATTTAAAATGCAACGTAATTTAGTGTGTTAAATATAGGTTAAAAAAAAAAAAAAGTAAATACATAGCTTAATCACTTCATGCTGTATCACTTTTTATGCATTATTAAAGTTAGTATTAAAGTTATTTTAATACTACGCTAAAAATAATTTTAAATGCATTAAGGATAAAATTATCTCACCAAGGAGAGTTCAAACAAACATGTTTAATTTATTAATTCTATTAAAGTGTTACTAAACAGACACCTTCTCATCACTAAATGTCACTAATTTTAAAATAAAATATATGCAAGAAAACAGTATTTATATAGTAGTTTATTGAACAAGCAGCACACTCACAAACAAGGTATCTAATTCCCTTGACACTGTATAAAATTACTTTAGATAAATGCAAAATACAAAAATGACTTTAGATAAATGCATCTAGTCTACAAAAAGCAAAAATAACAAATGCTCAGAATCGTTAATGACTCATTTACAAACACATTTTATGCACACCAGTAACCTTGGTCTTTGTTGCTATTGACAGAAATGAGAAAATAAACATATGAAAATAGCTCCTTGACGGCACTGGAATTGCATTAACAAAAGTTGTTTTAAAAATACAATTTTAATACCACAATCTCAAAAAGCACTTTTATTCTTATGCTGCACTGGTTAACAAAAGTTAACAACAACAACAACAACAAAAAAGTGTTAGCAAATGCACAAGTCACAAAAAGTAACCCTAATTATTAATCTAATATTTTGCATGTTGATGCTAGTGTTTCCGTTTCAGCAGCTCTTCCAATAGCATTGAGCTTATTTGTAACAAAGATATATTTCTCTCTAAAAAAAAAAAAAGAGTTTCATTCATTTACCAGTTCTGATTTCTGCATTTGTTAGTCATTGTGCCATCAAAATACAATCAATAAGTGCATTTCTCCTTGCGTGAATTTGTTTCTCCATTAGCTTATTATAGACATATCTGGAAAAAGTAATTTTTGGGCTCCTCAATAATCAAAAGTAGCCAAGGTTAAGTAAACGATTGCTACAAAAAAATGTCTTTAATTTGATTACTACTTGTGTAAATATTTGTGCTTGGTTCACTAGTAGTGAATTAATACAGGTCAAAAAACAGCAGCCTGTTATGGCATTAAACAAGCATCAAGAATGAGTGTAAGGCCACACTGGGCATGTTTTAGTGTTAGCAAAGGCAGAAATGTCACAAGGTCGTCAAACCTAACTATGTCATTAGGCAGACAGTTGTGCAAGAGGCATTTCCTTAATCACATTGTTGATCAGTTGACAAAGTGACGCTAGAACCTGATCTCACCATACCTCATAATTCTTATCAATTTGTGGGCAAACTCAAAAAAGTGTTAGCAAATGCACAAGTCACAAAAAGTAACCCTAATTATTAATCTAATATTTTGCATGTTGATGCTAGTGTTTCCGTTTCAGCAGCTCTTCCAAAAGCATTGAGCTTATTTGTAACAAAGATATATTTCTCTCTAAAAAAAAAAAAAAGAGTTTCATTCATTTACCAGTTCTGATTTCTGCATTTGTTAGTCATTGTGCCATCAAAATACAATCAATAAGTGCATTTCTCCTTGCGTGAATTTGTTTCTCCATTAGCTTATTATAGACATATCTGGAAAAAGTAATTTTTGGGCTCCTCAATAATCAAAAGTAGCCAAGGTTAAGTAAACGATTGCTACAAAAAAATGTCTTTAATTTGACTACTACTTGTGTAAATATTTGTGCTTGGTTCACTAGTAGTGAATTAATACAGGTCAAAAAACAGCAGCCTGTTATGGCATTAAACAAGCATCAAGAATGAGTGTAAGGCCACACTGGGCATGTTTTAGTGTTAGCAAAGGCAGAAATGTCACAAGGTCGTCAAACCTAACTATGTCATTAGGCAGACAGTTGTGCAAGAGGCATTTCCTTAATCACATTGTTGATCAGTTGACAAAGTGACGCTAGAACCTGATCTCACCATACCTCATAATTCTTATCAATTTGTGGGCAAACTGCCTAATCAAAAGATCCTGATCAACTTTAAAGTACTTATTTATTCATGCCTTTTCATGATGTGTGACTCAAAAGTCACATACATGTCCAAATATTCTCCAAAAATTGGATTTCTCAATAATGGGTGAATCTCACAAAAAAAAAAACTAATTACACACATTTCCTCTCAAATTCCCATTACTGTTGTTTGTCCACTTTACTTTTGAGTACTTTTAGTACTTATTTATTCATGCCTTTTCATGATGTGTGACTCAAAAGTCACATACATGTCCAAATATTCTCCAAAAATTGGATTTCTCAATAATGGGTGAATCTCACAAAAAAAAAAAACTAATTACACACATTTCCTCTCAAATTCCCATTACTGTTGTTTGTCCACTTTACTTTTGAGTACTTTTAAATGTAGGTGAGAATTACTCTCTTTTGATTCTCACTACTGTAATACAATCATTTTGTACTGTAAAAACAAACCCTGATATGCAGCAGGTATAATAGAATGTGTAGATACTTTCCTATAATGTAAAACATAAATAATGTTCAAATAACTATGTAATTTTAGATTTTAAAAGAACAGTTCACCCAAAAATGTACTCACCCTCAGGCCATCCAAGATGAAGATGAGTTTGTTTCATTATCAAAACAGATTTGGAGAAATTCAGCATTATATCACTTGCTCACCAATGGATCCTCTGCAGTGAATGGGTGCCGTCAGAATGAGAGTCCAAACAGCTGATAAAAACATCACAATAATCGTGTGAATTACTTGTGGATTATTGTGATGTTTTTATCAGCTGTTTGGGCTCTCAATCTGATGGCACCCATTCACTGTAGAGGATCCATTAGTGATGTAATGCCAAATTTCTCCAAATATGTTCTAATGAAGAAACAAACGTATCTACATCTTAGATATCTACACCCTATGGAAGCCCGTTTCCGCCACTGAATAAAAAATACAAAATAAAAAAGGTAATTGCGACTTCTCACAATTCTGACTTTTTTTCTCATAATTGCGTGATATAAACTCACAATTCAGACTTTTTTTCTCAGAATTGCGTGATATAAACTCGCAATTGCGAGACAAAGTCGCAATTCTGAGAAATAAAGTCAGAACTGTGAGATATAAACTCTCGCCACTCTGCGAAAGAATCAGTCTGCGAAAAAATTGGACTTTAACTCGCAATGAGGATCCATTAGTGATGTAATGCCAAATTTCTCCAAATATGTTCTAATGAAGAAACAAACTTATCTACATCTTAGATATCTACACCCTATGGAAGCCCGTTTCCGCCACTGAATAAAAAAATACAAAATAAAAAAAGGTAATTGCGACTTCTCACAATTCTGACTTTTTTTCTCATAATTGCGTGATATAAACTCACAATTCAGACTTTTTTTCTCAGAATTGCGTGATATAAACTCGCAATTGCGAGAAAGTCGCAATTCTGAGAAATAAAGTCAGAACTGTGAGATATAAACTCTCGCCACTCTGCGAAAGAATCAGTCTGCGAAAAAATTGGACTTTAACTCGCAATTGCGAGACAAAGTCGCAATTCTGAGAAATAAAGTCAGAACTGTGAGATATAAACTCTCGCCACTCTGCGAAAGAATCAGTCTGCGAAAAAATTGGACTTTAACTCGCAATTGCGAGACAAAGTCGCAATTCTGAGAAATAAAGTCAGAACTGTGAGATATAAACTCTCGCCACTCTGCGAAAGAATCAGTCTGCGAAAAAATTGGACTTTAACTCGCAATCGCGAATTTATATTACGCAATTCTGAGAAATAAACTCCCAATTGCGAGAAGAAAAAAAAAGTCAGTTCTGACTTTATAACTGCAAATTGTGAGTTTATACCACGCAATTTTGACTTTATAACTTGCAATAGCGAGTTTACATCTCACAATTCTGTGAAAAAAGTCAAATTGAAAAAAAATCTAAAGAATTGTGAGATAAAAAGTCACAATAACCTTTTTTTTTTCAGTGGGAGAAACGTGCTTCCATAACACCCTCATCTTAGAGGGGGAGGAAATTTTAATCAAATTTACATTACAACAGAATTTCGTTTTGAGGGTGAAATGTGAGCTGCATATGTTCTTGAGAGACTCACACAACTAGGTGTAGATCACACATAAGAGTACGACTCCGGTATTTGCGAGAAATGTTTGAAATGCTGATTCAAAAGTGATCCAAATATTTACTGCCAGTAAGTGCTTTTCGAAGTGCAATGTTTCAATGACACCAAAAGTTGCTACAACTGCGAATTTATATTACGCAATTCTGAGAAATAAACAAAAAGTCAGTTCTGACTTTATAACTGCAAATTGTGAGTTTACATCTCACAATTCTGTGAAAAAAGTCAAATTGAAAAAAAATCTAAAGAATTGTGAGATAAAAAGTCAGAATTGTGAGTTTATATCACGCAATTCTGAAAAAAAAAAGTCAGAATTGTGAGTTTATCTCTCACAATTCTGTGAAAAAAAATCTAATTGGAAAAAAAAAATCAAAAGAATTGTGAGATAAAAAGTCACAATAACCTTTTTTTTTTTCAGTGGCAGAAACGTGCTTCCATAACACCCTCATCTTAGAGGGTGAGGAAATTTTAATCAAATTTACATTACAACAGAATTTCGTTTTGAGGGTGAAATGTGAGCTGCATATGTTCTTGAGAGACTCACACAACTAGGTGTAAATGTGATTTGAAAAGATCACACATAAGAGTACGACTCCGGTATTTGCGAGAAATGTTTGAAATGCTGATTCAAAAGTGATCCAAATATTTACTGCCAGTAAGTGCTTTTCGAAGTGCAATGTTTCAATGACACCAAAAGTTGCTACAACAATAAAATGCATTTTGCTTGACCTCAAACAGGGTTACTTAAGAAAAAAAAAAAACTGATTCTGACAATACTGGAAGACGTCTGTGTGCAATACTCAAAGAAATAATGATTTTTGCAGAACATCCTGCGTTATCATTACCCCTGAAATGAAGAAATAAATCTTCTACATCTAATTCAATTGAGAAAAATGTGCTTGAAATAATCAAGCATTAAACATGCCGCAAAAATGTCCTTTCGAATCATGTAAATACTCGGATTCTCAGCAATGGCATATAATCAGCACTGCCGTTTCTGCAAAAGCAAAACGCCGCAGTTTTCTGAGTTTAGGCCTGTTTTAAGCCTAAGCTCTCAAATGCTTTGACTGAAGCACCTCTGGTTATGCCAAGACAGTCTTGTGGAGTAATACTGTGTGTTAGTGGCTCAAATAAGATCTACCATCCACCGTTAAGGACTTTTTCTACCCTTTCCAAGCTGACGATGCATTCAACTGGACATATCCTTCCTCTGAGCTTGAAGCATCTCGGTCACGCTCACTATATCTTCTTCCGGCACCTGAGACAAAAAAAGATGACACAAAAACACAAGGATGATTACGTCCCATCCAAATATGCAATATTTTTCAGAGATGTCACATGCTGTCAGCTGAACAACAACACACTGGTATGAAGAGTTTTGTAGGATGGACGTAAACAGAGATGCATCATCTCATACTCACATGGATCAGCTCAGACCGATAACGGTTCATGGATTCATGCAGAGACGGATGCATGCATGGATGTGCAGAGGTATTTATGGAGAGACACAAAGATGCATGCACGGAGCTACTACATATTTACATGTAGTAGCTACAAGATTACAAAATAATCCTTCCAAAACAGTATTTCTAAAAAGTATTTTAACATGTAAAATGTCGACACAAATGTCTTAAACACAATTTTGGCAGCATGACCCTTAGAAAATATATAAATAATACAAATGAATAATATTATGAATATTTAATTAATATAAAAATGTTATTATAATTATTAGTAGCATTATTAGTATTAATATTATTACAAAAACAAATGCATTTACATAAAACAACACAAATTAATAATAAGTCAACAAAATGTAATAATATTTATTATTATTATTATAAATACAAATATTTAAATACAAATATTTTTAAACAATTTAAATAATAATACAGCTATTTTGTAAGTATAAGTATTTGTGACACAACAGACAAAGAGTAGGGGTAGACAAAAGCTAGATAAACAGCTATAACGATGAAGGTCATGAGAAAGTAGCACAAGTTGGAATTCCAACAGGTATGAAGCATTCTTCGTGCTTCCTCTTTTACAGTAAAGTCATGTGAAGGCACGATTCTGGAGGTGGGGACTTTACTGGCTTCCACTGAAGTACTGCATCATTGCTATGCTCTATATATAGCAATTCTGCATATGGTTTATTCAAGTTTGTGTGGAAAAACGTCCTAAAACACTGAAGACTGAATCACGTCTCTCTGATTTCGAATGAATTGTGAAGGATGCTTCTTTTCTGGGGCATCTTGTGTGTCAAAAAACAAACAAACAAACAAAAAAAAACATGCTACTGTAAGGCAGGGGTTCCAAAACTATGAAAAAATATGCTGATATTTTAATAATTTGAACATTTCCAGCTTTACGGATCTCTGATGTCGGTTAACGGTCACATGACCTACAAATAAGCAGATACAATATCTAATAAGCGTTTAATTTTGTTTGCTTTTATTTTAAAATTAGGTATTGCCAGTGCAGGGTAGTAACTGATTACATGTAACCCAGATTTCACGATCAAATTCCAAAAATTAAGTACTTGTTATTAGATTACATTACTTTTTAAAATGCTTATAATTAATTTGCAGTTACTTTTTAATGGATTACATGATTACATATTATGCAAACATTATTTTGACCTAAAATGTTAACGGTCACATGACCTACAAATAAGCAGATACAATATCTAATATTTAATCTAATAAGGGTTTCATTCTGTTTGCTTTTATTTTAAAATTAGGTATTGCTAGTGCAGGGTAGTCACCTAAAAGGTTAACGGTCACATGACCTACAAAATAAGCAGATAAAATGTTTTCTTTTAAGTTAATATTTCAATAATTTAACACATTCGTGTATATTCAACTTCTCTAATGTCAGTTAGTCTTGCGTAGCCAGACCTTCAGACTGACGGGTGAAGGTCTGGAATCCATGGCAGCTTTCATTGGCCAAGGCCCGCCCATGAAGCCGTTTGACCGACATGTCAAACAACCAATCACAGTTCGTTTCGTTCGTCGTCACGTTTCGGGGCGTGGAAATGTCACCACAATAACAGACCGGTGTGTAAAACTCTCGGACGTATTTTAAAGATTCTACGCCGCGAACTTTAAATATTTCACATACTTTTGAAAATCCAGCATTTAGTTGATCCTGATAAGCGCTCGTCGTCACAGTTGCAAACACCGACGGCTTTCTTCTTTCGTGAGGGGGTTTGGCGTCACGGCATCTTTGTTTCCAGGCGGAACGTTAAAGAACGCGACACACACGTCTACCGGAAATCCTGTAGAATTCAACCAATCCGACGACGACTTTGAAACTCCTGAAGTGTTTCCACTTTTGTGTGCCGTATGCATCAGACGTTTAGCCAACGGTCCGTGGGCGTGACGTCTGAGGCCGAGACTAAATGTCAGTTAATAATCACAATTTTTCACAACATTTTTTTGCTTTTATTTTAAACGTTTTTTTTTTTATGTTAACACGTTTATGATTTACTGAATTCGCTTTTGATCAACTACCCCCTGCAGTTTTTTAACAAATCCCAGACTGACCTTTAATGAACTTCAGAATACATTTTAGGATAAAATACATACTTTCTATTTTTATATCAACATGGTACAAAACATTCCTATTCAAAACTATGTGGTAAATACGTTTGGTCAAAAGTAATCCGAATACATTATCTAAAAGCTGATAGATTAGTTTACTAACTACAATTTTTACATCAATAGTGGACTACAATTTGTAAGTAATCTACCCAGCACTGTGTATACATAAGCCTATATAGCGCTGCACGACTTGGCCAAAAAATATTGCGCTTATTTTGTCATATGTTGTGATTGCGATTTGAACTGCGATATACTACTAATCTACAAAAATATTTCCATGCACAACGTTGTGATTCACCAATCAGAAGCAAGTATTCCAGAGAGACTTGTAAGACAGCACATTTGAATATTAAATGATAACGATGATCTAATGAGGAGTAAGAACAACTTAACTTACTCAATAGGGAACCAAACCGTTTCTGCTAAAATACTTGACGGTTTCCAGGAAAAAAGGAAAGGAATAGGAAGCAAGGACAACCAGATGATCTGATTTCACATGACATCATGGAAATAAACAGAGTGTTGCGAAAATCGTCCAATCAGATCATATTCTGGAATTCTTCTGTTTCCTGGTTACCAGGCAACCATTTGCCCATCTATCCTCATGTTGCTCAGTGTCACACAAATATCACAAATGATTCAAATGTACTAAATATAAATGCGGAAGACTAGACACAACCTCTACAGACTGAATGTCAGCAGATCATTATCGCAAAATAAACGGGACTTTTATTACCTTGAATCTGTGTACTCACTGCATTTTATGTGGTTTTTGCAGTACCCTGTCAACTACTACACAGAGCTAAAATGTTATGTGTGTAAAAAAAAGGAGGAGCAAAATGACTCACCAGAGCATGATCAAAGCTGAAGGTGCTAATGTAATACGCTGATATATCACTGTCTGCAAGAGGCTGAGAGATCTGAGCGACTATCCCACATTCATCTGGAAAAAAAAACAAGACCGAGGAAGTGAGATAACGGCAAATAAGTGGGAGAGATGTGACTTTCTGATTTAATCTGATGTGTTCGTTCACTCATCTATCACTCAGCAGAACAGATTTCACTGTTGTATGGACTAATGATTGGATAAGACAGAAAACCATTAAAGGAGCTATTTATATATACACAATACATATGCATCCTAACTGCAACAGAAGCTCATAAGTGACTGATTTTGAATGCTATACATAGTCAGCAGCTATGTGACAAACCCAAAAAAAATGTACATGGGAGACTCAAGTAGGCCAGGAATTCCCAAACTTTTTTGTCAGCCGAACCTCTTTGAAGTAAACTATTTACTTGACGTCTCCCTTGAATCTCAAGTTATTATTTCAATAATTTATCAACACATTTGCATGTTCATGGTACTCTAATGTTGGTTAACGGTCACATGGTAAGCATGTAAACAAATAAAACATTGAATCTTTTAGAGGAAGTGAGATAACGGCAAATAAGTGGGAGAGATGTGACTTTCTGATTTAATCTGATGTGTTCGTTCACTCATCTATCACTCAGCAGAACAGATTTCACTGTTGTATGGACTAGTGATTGGATAAGACAGAAAACCATTAAAGGAGCTATTTATATATACACAATACATATGCATCCTAACTGCAACAGAAGCTCATAAGTGACTGATTTTGAATGCTATACATAGTCAGCAGCTATGTGACAAACCCAAAAAAAATGTACATGGGAGACTCAAGTAGGCCAGGAATTCCCAAACTTTTTTGTCAGCCGAACCTCTTTGAAGTAAACTATTTACTTGACGTCTCCCTTGAATCTCAAGTTATTATTTCAATAATTTATCAACACATTTGCATGTTCATGGTACTCTAATGTTGGTTAACGGTCACATGGTAAGCATGTAAACAAATAAAACATTGAATCTTTTTTAGTAAGCTTCTTCGTGACTCTAAAAATAATAGAAGTACATAAATCACACACAAATATTGGTTATTCAATCATTTTATTTAAATTAAATGACCTTTTATTTTCATATAAAAAATTATTTTAATTATTAGAATTAAATTATTAGAATAAGGACCAAATTACATTAAAATAATACATTAAATATAAGATAATATGAATATTTAAATATTTAAAGCACAGTAACATTTATTAATTAGGGTTAAGTTTAGGGCTTGGTTTATATTTGTAATTGTGCATAATTTACTGTTATTAACATGCAAGTACATGTAATCCTGTAACCTTAAAAGATCAAATTTTTTATTGATACCTTGTAACGCTGAACGAATTTGCAAGTATATTTATAATCTTTTTTTTTTATTCCTTTTACTGAGCTCGCTGCAATACATTCTGGCATGGCTAAATGATACATGCTGCATTCAAATGACCAAAAGAAGGTGAATGAAGCTCACCGAAACCGAGCGGCTGCCCTCCTATTCTTACCATCCTCCAGAGCTCACCAGAGGAGCTGGTGAACAGAAGATCAGCGGGGAATCTGACACACACACACACACACACACCATATTTAAATCTGCAATTTGCAAAGCTTTGATATGATGACCTGTCCACTACTCTGTGAGGGTCTTACTGTCTCTGTGCTTCCGTGTCCATCACCAAAGAGATGTATCCATCAATCAGAGAAAAGGAGAAGAACTTGATACATTCCATGTCCTGATCAACACTGGCACCCTCTTTAGGACTGCAGGAGAAAACAAACACAATTGTTACAATTGAACATGCATAGGGAAATAACTGCACACCAAAAAAATATTTTAATTGCAATTTATAAGAGACGCTCTTAATTAGAATGAACAGTTTTACCTCTTATTTCTTCCTACCGAGTAAACAAATTGTATAAAAAAGCGATATAGTTCACCCCATCTTTCCCCTACAGTGTAGTGTGTGATAAACTGTGATCTGGTTCAAGATGCCTCTTAGTGGCAGTGAAACATTAAAACAGTATTGTTCAGCTAAGGGTGTTGCTGAAGTGGAAATACAAAAGTCAAAACAAAACTGAGATGCAGACAGCATCACTGCACGAGTTTGCAGCAGCAGCAGCTTTCATACCTGTTAGAGTAAAACAGAACGTCTATGAGGGTGGTGGCGATCGCTGGCAGTGTGTCCGGATCCAAGCTCATTACACAAAATTGATTCTCCGGAATCAGCACCGGATGAACTGTTGCATGTGGACCTGAACACACACACACACACACACACACACGCATTAATACTTTAAAATGGGAAAAACAATACTATTACTTGGACTACTACTACTTGTTTCGTGCATGAGCTGGTATTGAATTTAATAATGTGTCGATGCAAAACACTGGAAAAATAATCAATTATAACACACTACAAAGTGTTAATACAATCAGATAGCCTAGTAGCGTATTCATAGTATAAAGGACTATTCTTTAAAAAAAATATTTTTAAATTATTTCACATATTATGGCCTTTTCAAAAAGCCATTACATTAGTTGTGGGTCAGTATTTATTTCATTTTTTTTTAAGAATTAACACTTATTCAGCAAGGATACATTAAACTGATCAAAAGTGACATCTTATATTGTTGCAAAAAAATTCTGTTTCAAATAAATGCTGTTCATCTATGAACCTTCTATTCATTAAAGAATCCTGGGAAAAAATGTCATGGCTTTCAACACTGATAAGAAGAAGAAGAAGAAGAAGAGTTTCTTGAGCAGCAAATCATCATATTAGAATGATTTCTGAAGGATCATGTGAATCTGAAGATTGAGTAATGATGCTGAAAATTCAGATTTGATCACAGAAATAAATACATTTCAAAATATATTCAAATAGAAAATGGCTATTTGAAATTGCAATAATATAACACAACATTGCTCTTTTTACTGTATTTTTATTAAATATATGCAGCCTTGGAGAGACTTCATACCAACCCCAAAAATGTTTTGGTAGTGTATAGGCCTATGCCTATCGTACACATAGAGGGTCTCACCCTCTCTGCCGTTTCGCTGAAGGCCGTTGCAGGCGTCCTGACTGTGGACAGGCACTGACTCTCCTCCCTCCTCTCTGAAAATATTAAACTCCTCCAACAGAGTCTCCACCACCACCGACAGGTCCTTCTCTCGCACCTACAACACAAACATCCCATTAGTATGTTAATAACATACAGTTTTATACAAATCACCAAACAGGCACTCCCTGAGGTGGTCATGTTTGTTCTGTACTTTACTTTTATTTGGTTACTGCATTTTTTTTTATTTTTGTTAGCAGCACTTGTTACCAAACAACAACACCACCACAAATGCAAATATATTAATCAAGCAGTTATGAATGTTTTTTGTTGCTGTTGTAGCACCCCCTGTGGGTGACTATTTGGTGTGGATTCCTTGCACAAAATTCAAGAAATACTTTGCATTCAAGACATATTATTCAATTAGTCAGTATTAGGCCACAGTTTCATTGCACACTTTAACCGGTTATTTAATCAGATATTTGTACAAACAAAACTTCATGCAAATTGGACAAGCAGCCTAGAAAGACAAAATAAAAGTAAGTTTTTAAACAAGGATAAAATATAGATTCTGTCCCACACAGCTCTATAGGTATTAGCAAAACTGTAAATTAGCTTATTACAAAAGCATCACTGCTCTTGAAAATATAATGCACAAAGGCCAATCAACATTACACAACTTTCATTACACATCTACCAACTTATTAAAACAAAAGGGTCATGAAAATGTAAAACATTTACAACAGGCAGGTGTGTTTGATTTTAGCGCATGTTCATGGTGCCGTTTCCTTAATACTTTATTTATTAACACTGTTCTGTGTTTCTGGGTTCAGCCAAATGTCCGCCAGCTCCACATCTGTTTGTTGCTTTCTTTGCTTAGTTAAACACGACACAAAACTAGTTTTAACAAAAAAATTTAATAAAAATAACATAATATTAAGAAAAGAATACTGCTGCATTTATGTCATATCAGAATTACCATAAATATCAATTTCTCACAAAAAAAAAAGCTGTTCATGCTTTCAACAAACTCATACATTTTATGAAAGCTCCAACTTCTCCCGCTTGACTATCATTATTCAGGATCTAATTACATCAAATATTATGGTTACTCATTACAGTGTTATTTTAGTATCAATGATATACTATCAAACTTTTCAATTTGATTTTTAATATTTTCCGTTTTCAATTTTCAATTTTAATAATTTTTTTGTTACATGATTTTGTCATTTTATTGTTTTTTGTATTATATTGCAGCTAACATTTATTTTAAGTCGTGGCTTCTTTTTTTTAGCTTTAGTTATCTATAGCAACCCTAATTCACTGACACAATACTTCCAGCATTCAGGGTTGCCAGGTTTTCACAACAAAATCTGCCCAATTGCTACTCAAAACTAGCCCAATCTCATTTCGAGGGGGTCATTTGAAGCGACCCCAGTAATACACGTTACTGGGGTCGCTTCAACCCATGGCAATGGTGTTAAAGTAGCCCAATTCTGCGAGAAAACCGCCAGCATTCGCCGCAGTTTACACACATCAAGTATTTCTAGAAATTTTGCTGAAGAAATGTAGCTTAAATTAGATATGTGTGTGTGTCAGTGATCACAGAAACACAGCAGACTCGCTTACCAGAATAAAGTCGGTTTGATAGGTGGAGAGCATGAAGACGGACACATGTTGCTCGGCCAATGGAGCGATAACAGATTTGGCGATCTTGGTGACGCCCACGGCTTGTGAGCTGCTGGAGGCGTTGCCATTGGAGACGACATTGAGCGGGAGCCAAGTGGAGCCCTCCACCTGTAAGTGCTCAGACGGCTGGAGCTCTGGAGGAAGAGAATGTGATAGAGGACATACAGGAGACTGTATCAATATAATGTACCCGTTTTAAAACTGTTGTTTTATTTCCTTCGTCAACTGAGAAACTCATCCTGCACTGTTTGTTCTACAGACTTGAACTGCTTGTTGGGGAGAGGTGACCGTGAGCCATTGCTTTTCTAAGTGATCAAACTTGTGGTTTTTACCTGGTAGTTCATAATACCTTGCACTGAAAGAGGAGCTACCATTCAGTTTGAGAAAAAAATTATACATTTATTCAGAAAGGATGTATTATTTTATCAAAATTGACAGTAGAGACATTTGTGACCCTGGACCACAAAACCAGTCATAGGGGTCCATTTTTAGAAATATGAATAAATAAGCTTTCCATTGATGTATGGTTTGTTAGGATTGGACAATATTTGATTGAGATGCAATTATTTGAAAATCTGAGGGCGCAAAAAAAAAATCGGAATATTGAGAAAATCGCCTTTAAAGGGGTCATATGATGTTGCTAAAAAGAACATTATTTTTGTGTATTTGGTGTAATGAAATGTGTTTATGCGGTTTAAGGTTAAAAAAACACATTATTTTCCACATACTGTACATTATAATGCGTCGATTTTTACAAAGCTCATCGGTCTGAAAAGCGAGGTGTGCTGTGATTAGCCAGCTATCCAGTGCGTTGTGATTGGCCGAATACCTCAAGCGTGTGACGGAAATGTTTCGCCCCTTACCATACTGTGATGCCGTGTCCTGGCCCGGAGCGACGAGACAAAAACATTAAAACCCATTATAAACGAGGAATTTGTTGCATCCAGAGTGGACATAATTACGGATTATAATGGCTTGTACTGTCTTTATACGCGTTGCGTTGCATCGCGCCGCGTAAACATAAAACCATGTCAGCATTTGTGATTGGAGAAATGACAAACAACAAGCGCTACTCTACACTGCTCAAAACTCGCGTTAGAATCGTCAGTGGCAAATTCTTTAAATATGAAAACGTACTTACAGACTGTGAGTCAGAACAGCCGGCATTGTAGTCTACCAGGATCAGGAAACAGTCCTCCATAAAATGCGCTGCACACATCTGAATATTTTGGTTGAACGGTTCTGGAACAGTGTTGTAAATACAACTAAACCACTGATCTCTAGTTGTGTCCTCTTTTGGAAGGCCAAACAAAAGTATTTTCGCTTTCACAACGAAACACACAGCGTCTTCAGCAGTGGCAGCAACAATAAAGTTACGCCTTCTTTCTTCGCGTGAACATTTGGGCGGCGTTATGCAAATCTTCCCACATCATGACGTAGACATGTGGGGGCGTGTTTAAACGAGGCGTTTTAGGAGGACGTGGACGAGTCTTAACTTTTATAAAGAATATCTCTTTGGGTTTGAGACTTTAGTTTGTGCAACTTTAGGGATCTCATCTATTCACGAACAGCTTGTAACACTCCAAAGAGAAAGGAAAACTTGAAATCGCATCATATGACCCCTTTAAAGTGGTCCGAATGAAGTTTTTAGCAATACATATTACTAATCAAAAATAATGTTTTAATATATCTACAGTAGAAAATTTACAAAATATCTTCATGGAACATGATCTTTACTTAATATCCTAATGATTTTTGGCATAAAAGAAAAATCGATAATTTTGACCCATACAATGTATTTTTAGCGATTGCTACAAATATACCCCAGCGACTTAAGACCAGGTTCACATTTATAGTGTTTCCAAAAAAAGTATGTTTTAAATAAATGATGTTCTTTCAAACTTTCTAATTACCAAAGGGATCCTGAAAAGGATCAGTTTCCACAAAAAGATTAACAGTTTTCAACACTGACAATAAGAAATATTTTTTAAAAGCAGCAAATTAGAATGTTAGAATGATTTCTGAACGATCATGTGACACTGAAGAGTAATGATGCTGAAAATTCAGCTTTGACATAACAGGAATAAATTACATTTTAAAATATATTCAAATAGAAAACAGTTGTTTGAAATTGTAACAATATTTCACAATATTTTTGATCAACTAAATGCAGTCAAGACACTTTTTTCAAAAACTGACCCCAAACTTTTGAACTGTTTTGCACAAGCAAAGAGCAGTCATTTTCTTCACCTAATGCAAAAATATACGCTATGCAACAAAACACCTATTAGATTTATATATACTTTATATATACTTAACCACAGAGCAAAACAGCAAGTTGTCTTTAAAAGCTGATTCTGCTAACACTAACAAATCCGGAGTCTATAATTATTCACAGAATTACAGCAGGAAGTTGCAAAGTCTTTGTAGGCGGGCTTGTCACTTTGAGAGTATAAGAGTTTAGAAGTTAACAGGGTCATTCTATAACCCATTAACACCTTGTGAAGATGAACACGGCAAATGAAACTAGCACTGAAAAAACTCAAATCATACATTTTGGACATGTACACCTCTTAAAATGAGACTAAACATCTTGTTGTTTTCATATCAGAACACCTGCAAACGTACACGGTATCCAAAATGTTGTTTCTAGATAGCGGTTTTGACCTTCCTGTGGATTGACAGGTCTACGTCACTGTGTGGGAAGATTTGCATAACACCTCCCAAATGTTCCCGCAAAGAAGGAAGGCGTAACTTTTATTCTCGCTGTAGTATTGTTGCCGCCGCCATGTCGTGAAGGCGCTGTGTTTCGTTGTGAAAGCGAAACTACTTTGTTTGGCCTTCCAAAAGAGGACGATATCTGCATCGTCATGCCTGGAGCTGATCCGTGCTGGTCGCTGAGGAAATACATCAACTTCGCGCTGTGGCTCGCCAGATCGGCTTTCACTGTGGACGAAGTGGAGTCCAGCCCGGGATCATCACATGTGGTTGCCGCAAGCATCCTTCGTCAAATCCGCCGGGCGCCGCTTACTCAAGACGCTGTGTGTTTCGTTGTGAAAGCGAAACTACTTTGTTTGGCCTTCCAAAAGAGGACATAATGTTTCTATAAAGTGGGGCAGTTCCAACTTTTCAAGGACAGTCTGGCGCTTCTGACTCACAGCCTGTAAGTACGTTTTTTATATTTAAAGAATTTGCCACTGATGATTCAAACGTGAGTTTTAGAGTAGTGTAGAGTAGCACTTGTTGTTTGTCCTTTCTCCGATCACAAATGCAGACATGGTTTTATGTTTACGCGGTGCTATACGCAAGACAAAGCATAAAAAGACAGTATAAGTCACTATAATCAGTAATTATGTCCCCACTGGATGCAACAAATGCCTAGTTTGTAATGAGTTTTATTGGTTTGGTCTCGTGGAACATGGAAACACAGTATGGTAAGGGGTGTAACATTTCCGTCACACGCTTGAGGTATTCAGCCAATCACAGCACACCTCGCTTTTCAGAACGATGAGCTTTATAAAAACCGACGCGTTTCAAAAAGGGGGGGCATAGAGGAGAAACAATAATGTACATTATGTGGAAAATAATGTGTTTTTTTAACCTTAAACCGCATAAACGCATTGCATTACACCAAATAATGTTCTTTTTAGCAACATCATATGACCCTTTTAAGCAGCACAACAGTTTTTAACTCAACTGTGATAATTAGTGTTGATAATGTTACTTGAGCAACAAATCAGCATATGATCAGCCGAAAATTATGCTTCAAATTAGGGCTGTCAAAAAAAAATTCGAATATTCGTCGAATTTAAAATAAAAATCCACATTCAAATGCAAAAATGTTGCATTCGAATTTTAGGTGTGCGTTAATGAGGTAGCGCTATCAGTGGCGCACAAGATGCGATGACGATGTAATTGTCGTAGCATTATAATGTTTTTGTTAGCCTATCCAGTTGAAGCCACTAGATGCAGTGCTGCTGCATTGTTCTTTAAAATATTGCGGAAAAAGAGAACATCAACACGGAGAAGATCTTGTTTACATCAAAACTGAAACCAAGCCGTTCTAGACATACATCTATCACCGTTGCACTCGCATCTTGCACAAAGGAGCCGCATGTTTAGAAAGCCATGTAAAATTAATGCAAATTTAACTTTGAAAAAACATAATATCGAGACTTTATAGCAGGTTTTTTTCCCCCCATCCCACTGCATCTCATGTTTTTAAATGAGAAATGTACTCTGTGTGATTGGCTTTCTGCCCTTTGTATTAAACTATGCATACATACATTATGCTGTTTTGTTTATAGTTGTTTAAGCAATTTTATTCCCCCCATCCCACTGCATCTCATGTTTTTAAATGAGAAATGTACTCTGTGTGATTGGCTTTCTGCCCTTTGTATTAAACTATGCATACATACATTATGCTGTTTTGTTTATAGTTGTTTAAGCAACTTAATTATAATTGGTTTATAAACATTATTTTACACATTATGCACTTTTTTCACAGATAGTCATTTTATCTTATGCTTTGAATAAATGTGCATTAGTAATATTTTGCTTGATGCGCCCTCTTGTGGCCTCAGAAGAGAAGCCAAACGCTTTTCTTCACCCTAACTGAAATTATGCATTTTAAATTCAAATATAATTCGAATTTTGATAATATTTAAGTACAAAATTCGAATGTAGTTTTTCAGCCATTTTGACAGCCCTACTTCAAATTGAGAAAAAAAATCGTAATATTTATTATTATAGTTCAATTTAAAATAATTCATATGTAATATTGTAATTGCATTTTTTGTATAATAATATTCTTATATTGCATGTAAACATTTTTATACAGAGCTGAAATAAGTATATTTATAATATGTATTAAATGTTTTCTATAAATAATAAAATGATCAATAATTTGGTTTTAATTTAGGCTTACTTGAGACAAAAACTGTTTTATTAACAATAAAAATACGAAAAAAAGTGATCTTGCTTGAAATACATACAGGATTTTGAAAAACTAATTTTTATGTACCAAGTCTTGTTCAAACATGTCACAAATTTCCATATTTTTCACATTTCAGTGCGGTTTCAAGTAATAAATCATTCAAATAAAGAGCCATTTATATTGTTGGTATTACATTTAACCAATCAAGCAAATATGCAATAAGAATGTTAGTCCAGGTTTGGGGAATGTACAATGTGAAACGTCAGATTATAAATCTCCAGGAACAATTGTACATGGTGACAACATAACTATAAATAAAATAATAGACTTCACAGTATATTCCATGACAATGTGTGTCATTATCAAGTGAACACAAGAGCCTCAGGACATGTGTGTGTGTGTGTGTGTGTGTGTGTGTGAGAGTGAGAGTGAGTGAGTATTTTACCTTTAAATCCCTCCTCATCGAGCACAACCGTGTAATTTTCCGGAGTCTCTGTGAGACTGAAAAATTTGCATCTGTGAGAGAAAGAGAAAAGGCACAGGAGAGAGGGAAAATAAACAGAGGGAGAGAGAAAGAAACAAAATTAAACAGACACATCAGACGTTGCATAATGGACAAAAACAATGGCAGATTGTTGTAAAGAGTGTTCCAGCAGGGACGCACGAGATGGACAGAGAAACCACATCAAACCCCTCTGCAGAAAAAGTGAATGTCATTTTCTCTTTCACTTAAACTTGGAGCCAACATCTGAAATCCATTCATATGGTTCTGCATTCCGGCTCGGTGCGACTGATAAATTTGAGGTGCTCGATGTGCATGTTAAAAAGGGAAAAGTTTGTGTGAATTGGTTTCTTCGCAACAGGGTTTGACCCAAATTCTTTAGGAGCCGGTCCAGGAACCCAGAACAACATGCTCCACTTCATTCAGTCGGATCTATTGTCTAAGAGACACAGAGCTGAGAAGCAGCAGCAAATGAGAATCATGGGAAAAGAACTGTTGAGCAGCTGATTTGTGCAAATGAAGTCCAGACTGGTTTACTTCATTTCATCTACCAGCATCAATACGACTAAAACAAAGATGAGTAATATTGATTAGTTATGTATCATGGATCATGTAGTCTAATTACATTCATTTAGAGGTTAATAATAGAAATACGCTACTGTTAAAAAGATTGGGGTTGGTGAGATTTTATGTTTTTGAATGAAGTCTCTTCTGCTCAGCGAGGCTGCATTTATTTGATCAAAAAAAAAAACTGTAAAATTGTGAAATATTATTATAATTTAAAATAACAGTTTTTAAATATATTGTAAAAATGTAAATTACTTTGGTGATGCAAAGCTGAAATTTCAGCATCATTACTCCAGTCTTCAGTGTCACATGATCCTTCAGAAATCATTCTAATATGCTGATTTGCTAAAATGAATTCATTGATGATTAGAAAAGTTGAAAAGAACAGCATTTATTTGAAATAGAAATATTTTGTAACATTATACATGTTTTTACTGTCATTTTTGATCAGTTTAATGCATCCATGCTGAATAAAAGTATTCTTTCCATAAATGAATAAATAAATAAATCTTACTGATCCCAAATTTGGAATAGTAGTGTATATTTGCAAATACATTAACACTCAAGAACGTAGTAATGCAACAGGTGAATGATTTTTACTTAAACTAAAAACATCTAATAGTTAGGCTAATGATAATTATTATTATTGTCAAATGCTATATTACTGCTATCATGTTTTCCAAAAGAGTTATGACTTTTATAACTCTAGGAAAACTGAGAAATTGGAAAATTGGAGAAAAAGGAGAAATTGATATGTTTGTGCAACAATTTAAAGAACAATGAGGAAGTAGGAAGGTTGTTTGGTAGATAGTCTCTCGATTGTGTGGAAAATTTTTGGAACTTAAATGTAAAACGTTTTGAGTTCAACAACTTATTAGGGCTGTCAAATCAGTTAATCGCAATTAAATCGCATCCAACATAAAAGTTTGTCTATAATATATGTGTGTGTACATATAAATACACACAAACATGTAAATATTAAAAAATTATTATATATATATACACATTACACACACTACCTTTCAAAAGTTTGGGATCAGTAAGATTTTTTATATTTTTTACCGTAGGTTCTTGTGCTCATCAAGGCTATATTTATTGGATCAAAAATACAGAAAAAAACCCTGTTATTTTGTGAAATATTATTGCAATTTAAAATAACAGTTTCTATTTGAATATACTTTCAAATATAATTTATTCCTGTGATCAAAGCTGAATTTTCAGCATCATTACTCCAGTCTTCAGTGTCACATGATCCTCCGGAGATCATTCTAATATGCTGATTTATTATCAATGTTGGAAACAGTCATGCTGCTTCATGTTTTTTGGAACCTGTGATACTTTTATGAATATAAAAAAACCCAGCATTTATTCAAAATGAAAATATTTTGTTACAATATACATTACCGTTAGTCAGTAAATTGTAATGAATACTTTTATTCGGCAAGGATGTGTTAAATGGATAAAAAGTGATAGTAAACACTCATATTGTTAGAAAAGATTTTAATTTTAAATAAATGCTGTTCTTTTTAACTTTTTATTCATAAAAGAATCCAGAAAAAACAGTTTCCAAAAAAAACAAAAAAAAAACATGAAGCAGCACGCCACAACAGTTTCAACACTGATAATAAATCAGCATATTAGAATGATTTCTGAAATAAATACAGCCTTGATGAGCACAAGAGACTCCACTAAAAAAACATTAAAACATCTTACTGATCCCAAAGTTTTGAACAGCAGTGTGTGTGTGTGGGTGTATATAATATACAGTGCCTTGCTTATACCCCTTCATTTTTTTTCATGTTGCTGCCTTATGTTAAACTGCTTTAAATTACTTTTTTTCCTCACATCAATCTACACTCCATATGCCATACTGACAAAGCAAAAACAGAATTGTCACAACTTTGTAAATTTATTAAAAATAAAAAAAACTGAAATAAGTACAATGCATAAGTAAATATTTAGCTGAAGCACCTTTACAGTCTCAAGTCTTTTTTGTTTAATGCAACAAGCTTTGATCATCATCATTTGGCAATTATCTGCCATTCCTCACCTCACCTCTTCACCTCTCAAGCTCTGTCAGTTTGGATGGGGGCAGATGCACATTTTCAAGTTTCTCCAGAATTATTTGATTGGGTTCAAGCTCAGGCTGTGGATGGGCCACTCAAGGACATTCACAGAGTTGTCTATAAGCCACTCTTGCTGTGTGCTTCGGGTCATTGTCCTGTTGGAAGGTGAACCTTCTGCCCAGTCTGAGGTTCTGAATGCTCTGGACTGAGTTTTCATTAAGGCCATCTCAATATTTTGGTGCATTGAGCTTATCTTCTACTCTGGCGAGTCCCTTGGTCCCTGCCGCTGAAAAACAGACCCACAGCATGAGGCTGCTACACACTTTACTTTTGGGGTGGTACTCTTCAGGTGATGAGCAGTGCCTGGTTTCCTTCCAACATGATGCTTGGAATTGAGGTTCATCAGACCAGAGACTCTTGTTTCTCAGAGTGTGAGTCCTTTAGGTGTTTTTATGCAAAATCCAAGTGTGTTTTCATGTGTCTTCACTGAGGAGAAGATTGAGTCTGGCCACTCCGACATAAAGCCCAGATCGGTGGAGTGTTGCAGTGATATTTATCCTTCTCTAGATTTCTCCCATCTGCATATATGATCATGGAGCTTAACTAGAGTGACCATCATGGTCTTGGTCACCACTCTAACCAAGACCCTTCTCCATCGTTTGCTCAGTTTGGCCAGCTCTAGGAAGGGTCCTGGTTGTTTCAAACTTCATCCATTAAGGGTAACAGAGACTACATGCTTCTGTGAACCTTCAATGCAGCAGATTTTTTTTTTCTGAAATCTTCCCCAGATGTGTGGCTTGACACAAACCTGTTTCTGAGCTCTACAGGCAGTTCTTTTGACCTCAGGGCTTGGTTTTTGCTCTGGTATGCATTATCAGCTGTTAGACCTTTTATTAAGACGTGCGTACCTTTCCAAATCATACCCATTCAATTGAATTTGCCCCAGGTTAACTTCAGTCGAAGTGTAGTAACATCTACAAGCAATATGAATGCTCCTGAGCTACATTTCAACTGTCCCAGATAAGGAATCATTTTAGTTTTTTATTTTTAATATTTGCAAAGATGTTAAAAACCTTTTTTTGCTTGACAATTATGGTGTATGGAGTGTATATTGTTGAGGAAAAAAAACTAATTTAAAGCAGTTTAACATAAGGCAGCAATAAAACAAAATGTGAAAAAAATGAAGGGGTACATTCGCAAGGCACTGTATATACACACACGCGCACGTAAATATTTCTTAAATATACATACATGTGTGTATTTATATAAATATAAACAGTACACACATCACATGAACAAACTTTTTTTTGATGCTATTAATCAGTTTGACAACCCTTTTTCTTATACAGTGTAACTTGACAAAGATTTAAGGATTTAAGGATTCACGCATCAAATCCTTTGTGCAACACCCTTGTTAAAAAAGCTAAATTGAAAAATGGCTCGGATCGGGCCATTACATTTTGGTTTTTACTGATTTGCAATAGAAAGCACAAAAAAAAAAAAAAAAAAAAAAACCCCCAAA
>NW_015505440.1:640732-677263 GCF_001515645.1 Sinocyclocheilus grahami | reverse complement strand
TTTTTATTTGTTTGAAAAAAAAAACAAAAAAAAAAACAAAAAAAAAGTAATCCGCTAACAACGAGTACTTTCTAACTTTCACATGAACTACTGCAGTTGAGGGAGACTCAGCAGTCCTTATCTGAAGGAAGAGCTGCGATACTGTACTGGCAGCCACCCACAGGTCTTCATTCACAGCTGATTTCTGTGCTGTCTGCAACCCAGCGACTGGCCACATCAATCCAAGGGCCGACCAGAAGGGAAATAATACATCCCCACCCTCAGGGCTAACTCAGCACAGCAGCATTGTGTCAGCTAGTCTCACACTTCCTAACAACATCTAGAGCTCCCAGGGTTCAACTTCCTGTAAAGCCTTCTGGAAAACAGAGAAATATAGGAGTGGTGTTAAACCAACATCCTCCAGAATGGTGAGAAAAGGGAGAGAACTGGGTTCACTATATTAGTGCGTTCTATTCCAAGTCAGAAAATAGATTTCTGTGAAGAAAAAATTAGGTGAGAAGGGCTTCTGTGAGAAGAAAATTGAAGTCATTATTTACCAATAATAATAACCAATATTTACCAATTTTGCTGTCGTTGTTTGTAAAATTTGGCAAAATTTTTGTAGTAATAATAATAATAATAATAATTATTATTATTATATTTAGCAATATACTATTGCTAAAGTGACTAAAAATAAGAAATATCACTATTATAATATTTCACTGTAAAAAAAAACCTGAGTATAAGAAATAATAATATTATAATCATTTTATTTTACAACTGTACATTTACAATACTAATGATAATTACGTTCATCTTAATTTTCAAATGTTAAACCATCAAACTTTATTTTGACAGAAAACCACAGGGAGCCATATCATAATTTAGTTTTTTTATTTCGATTAATCAATCATGCATCCTTTAAAAGATCATATCTGTGTATAATATTTCATCTGAATTAGTTTATATGGTTGACTTTTGCATTTGTGTACTTCGGTTGCTCCTGAATTTTTTCATAACTTTACAATAAATTTCATTACCCAAGTTATTGAAGAATCATGATTTGTTGGTAAAAATGTATGATTTAACTTTGCATGTACACACAGTTTATGAATGAATCATGCTCCTGAGAGATCTTTTTTAATGACTCACAAAACCATTCTGAATAACTTTTGAATAAACTTTTTCTGAATACATTTTTGATCTGAGTTCACCTCAAGTTTTAGGACTTTAATGGTGCTTTTTCATTTTTGGAGCGAGTCAAAACAAGCAGACGCAGTAATAACATTCCCAGATGAGATCTTACAAGCCTTATGAACTTTAAAAAGCATAACTCATCCAAAAACTAAATTGGACACCACTAACACTCTTAACATGTCACATTCAGTTGTAAGACACACCAAGAGCTGCTTGGTGTCATGATATCAAAACTGACATGGCAAGTTTGAATATGCTCATGCATGAAGAGTATTTGAGAGCTACAGCGGAAACGAAGATTTTCAGTGAAAAACAACATGCATTTCAGTCTGTTCCTCACTCAAAAGATATCGGACAACTTTGAATATAGCAGTTCTTACAACTCATGCACTATTTTATTTGAAACAATATGGGGGGTGAGAGTAAATTAAGACAGAATTTTATGTTTGGGTGAATTATCCTTTAATTTTTGTATTTTAAGATAATTAAAAAAAACAAGTTCATTTAAGGATTCGGAAGCGATATGGTCCACTCTGGAACATTATCAGTCTGTAGCATTCAAGGTTCTGGGAAGTTCAACAAGATACGCATCATATGACCCCTTTAACTAGTAACTTTTGGTATTAATCTTTTGTTTTTATATTAGACTATAAATAATCTTTTGTTTTTATATTAATAATAACCCTAACTTTTATTCAAGTTTTAAAAAACAGAGTATAACTGAACACATTACCAGTATTTATCTGGCACAAAAACAACAGGGGATCTCAATTAGGGTGACGGCATTAAAACATTATCGGCTACTAACAAGTCGACAACCAACATGGGCTTTTTAATGACCAGTTATATCAATAGCGAAGAGTGGTCAATAAATTATGATATAATGCCAACATAGAATTTAACGTCAGCAAATGGGACACGCAGAAAATTACTTCAATACCAATATTTACCAAAAACGCAAGTTTTTATCTAATGAAAAGAAATCCATACATTTTTAGGTTTGTAGATTCTTTTTGGGGACACTGTACACGCAATGAAAAAAGTCCAACTTTGTTATTAGATTTTTTTATAGTTTGTCCCATGTTTGTCCCAACTATGCAAAGACTGAAGTTAGAATGAAACTTAATGTATGGGATGTATGTCAAAACTGAATAAATCTTGTCTAGCAGGTAGGCAGCTGCCTAGGTTTTTCCAAGTCATAGCTGAGCGCAAGAAATGACTCCATTTTATGAAAAACAGCTTGCTTTTATAGCAGTTTTGAGTATATTTTTAAGAATAAGTTAAAGGCCCCAAGTGCATGTGCGTGCTCTGTCATTCTTTGGTCATTTTTTTATTTCTTCAAACTAACCAAAACAGGGTGAGGCTCTTACTTTGCAGTTGAACTCATTATAAACAAGCACGCTATGTACTTGACCTGGTGTCTTAATAAGAGACATTGCACCATCAAACACGTAAAAACATGTTTGCAAACTCATACAGGCGTTGACTGATCTTACCTCGTCCTGTTTCTGAGAAATATCAGCTTGATTAGGGGGTGTGTGTACTGCTGAAGTCCCGTTTTGGTTATGGAAGTCACCCGTAATTTATGGTCCAAGATGTGCAGGTCCATCGTTTACTAGTCCACCAGGAAGACGCCGTGAAAATGTGTTCTGTGCAGTGCAGGTGGGCGCGTTAAATAACGCTACGCGAGAACCGCCTATGTGATGTTACATACCCCTGTGCTTCCAAAACGCTTCATCCTCGTGCATTGGGTACGCTGTTGAGAGAGACTCATTCGATTCGAGAATTAAAATGCTGTTTACAATGGGACTTACAGTTGGCTTCCTCCAGGGGGCGTTTGGAGCCGCTAAACTAATTATCATTATATAATATTAATTTGCATTATCTGTCTTATTTAAGATTTTTGTAGATTAAAAAGAGTTTTGAATCAATTATGTTCAAGAATTAACAATTATATATTAAAATAAATTGTTCTATGTAAAAAATATAAACAAAATCCATATGAAGTCATCACAAGTGATCGTGATAAGGCGAATCTGATCAGCGCTGAGTAAAGTAACAGACACCACGTGACAACGCCGTTTAATAGTTCGCTTCAGCAAATATTAAAGGAAGTCATTTACACCAGAAAATGGCACGGAGAAACTAACAAAAAGATTGATTTAATTCGGAGATTATTATTTAAATCCATCGAATCTGAAAACATTTGCGTCGCGAAGCCCCATCCACTTTGGAACAATCGTTTCACGCTTATTGCCATTCTACCAGTTCATTTGATTCTACTTGTATGGTTCGAACAGCAGACGGCCCAGTTCACACGCCCCCTTGCTTTTAAAGGGACAGGAGCATCTAAGATGAGTCGGTTTCACAAATATAACTTGCTTAAGAGGGCCATGAACTCTGTGAAAATATCTCTGTATTTAAATGAATTAAAATATTAATTAAAATAAGGCCTTATTTATATCAAAAAATCCAAATAATGTTTTTGGCATTTATGCAATATCATTACCATCAAATGAATGGGATAGTTCGCCCAAAAATTTAAATGACGTCATTAATTACTCACCCTCATGTCGTTCCAAACCTGTAAGACCTTCGTTCATCTTCAGAACACAAATTAACGTGATGAAATCTGAGAGCTCTCTGACCCTCCAAAGGTCCTACCACGATCAAGGCCGAGAAACGTAGTAGGGAAGGACATCTTTACAATAATTCATGTTACATCAGTGGTTCTCATCTGTAATTTTACCAAGCTACGAGAACACTGTTTGTGAGCGAAGAAAACTAAAATAATGACTTTATTCAACTATTTGTCTCCTCTGCGTCACCCTGGTGCCATTTTGGAGTATAACGATGCATGGGCATGCTATGATCTGAACGTAAACAACGTATGCGCTGTGCCTCGTTTACGTTCGGATCAAAGTACGCGCATACGTTGTTTATGTTAAGATCATAGCATGCGCATGCGTCGTGAATAAAGTCGTTATTTTTGTTTTCTTTGCACACAAAAAGTATTCCCGTAGCTTCGTAAAATAACGGTTGTTGTTTATGTTAAGATCATAGCATGCGCATGCGTCGTGAATAAAGTCGTTATTTTTGTTTTCTTTGCGCACAAAAAGTATTCCCGTAGCTTCGTAAAATAACGGTTGAACCCCTGATGTCACATGGACAATTTTAACGATGTCCTTACTACATTTCTGTGCCTTGATTGTGGTAGTTACCTTGCTGTCTATGGGAGGGTCAGAGAGCTCTCAGATTTCTTAAAAATATCTTAATTCGTGTTCAGAAGATGAACGAATGTCTTACAGGTTTGGAACGACACGAGGATGAGTAATTAATGACATAATTTTCATTTTTGGGTGAACTAATTAAGCAATTGTAAAGCATCGGCAACCAGCCACACTTGTAAGTATTTATGTACAGTGAAAATGGCCATGGTAACATCAAATATTATTAAATCACAATAATTTATTATGGTGTAATAATAGACAACAAATCAACAGAAATTATTTGTTCATTTATTATCCTATAATGGTGTTTTAAAGTTTACAACATTAAAATGAAGTCTTCCAATAAATGCATTCAATTTAGCAAATATATTTTTTAATTATAGATAAAAAGCTATGCTGACAGGCAGTTTCTTCAAGCATCCAACCGGCCAAGTGAAGCATTAGAAAGGAGAATAATGACTAAAAAAAATTATATATATATACTTTAACACGTACGATGACACTGAAGTCTGTCATTGTAGTTCTCAGATTGGCTTCAACACTGGCACAGTTTTGCCTTCTTGCAGACTTTAGGAGCAGTTCTACTCTAACACAACTGCCCGTCTACTTCAAGAGTACCTGAAGACCTTGATCATCTGCTTCAGATGTGTTTGAGTAAAGTCAGATCTAAACAGTAGATCTCCTGGTGGATAGTGTCTTAGGTATCATCACAGGTGAAACACTGTTGATTTTACTGCAGAGGTGAATGTTCCATGGGAATCATAATTCTCGATTCAATCTTTTGGATAAGAGGCACTGTCAAAAACAAAAATAAACAAGTTTGAATGTACTGAACAGTTCTACTGAAAACCACCAGATGGTGGCGTTCACAAAGAAAACACATGAATTGCTTACTATTTCAGCATTACTCTAGCATAATTGTGTGAAGTATGCACATTTTCTGTATGCAAGGAATACCCAGAATTCCCAAATTCCCCTTTTGACTCATTATTTGATCCGACCGCCACAAGTTAAGACATTTTTACAGAATTTAAAACAGCATTTTTTTATTATTTCAAAGATAAGTGGATGATTTGCTGAATTAAAATTGGCAATGAAGGATTTATGGATGCATATTAAAATATAATCTACTGTTCAAAAGTTTGACAGTATGTAAGAACATTTTTAGTAGTCTCTTATGCTCACCAAGGCTGAAAATACAATATAAACAGTAATATGTGTCACGTGACCCTTCAGAAATTATTACAGTATGCCGCTTTGCTGCTCAAGAATGTTATTATTATATGATGAAATTGAAAAGAGCAGCATATTATTTGAAATAGAATATATTTAACATATTCGAACATATTTGAAAACATTTGAATGGTAGTGTATAGGCTGCTTTAAAATGATATGTGCACATACTTTTTAAACAGACAGGCAGTATAGAGTATATTATGCAGTAATAATCAAAAACCCGCTATCTTTGTTCTTACTCACTTGTATAGTGCACATTGGCATCCCAGCCCTCTTTTAACCAAGCAGCATTTCTGGTCTCTTCTCTGGACTGCAGGTCTTTATAGGCTAAAACACATTACAAATATTCAGTACAACTGAGAGATTTTAAAGCACTTAATAATATGCAATGATCAGAAGAAGATATGTGCTCAGTGAAGGATGTTCTTACCCCATAAATGATGAACAACATACAATTCACCGATCTGTGTGAAGAAGCCGCCCACTGCTTCATTGTTTTCCTGTCTATATTTGATAGCTCGAGCCCTGGAACATGATAAAATAGATTAAATATGCAACATGGTGATATAACATCAGTATTTTTTCCTTAAGTTAAACTGTACAATTCACACACAAACTTACCAGTGATTTCCCCATTCGATCATTGTTCCAGGCTTGATTCAGAAATTTCAGGACAAACCATACAGGAAAAAAAGAGAAAAAAAGCTGAAAATTGACTCACCCTCAGGCTATCCAAGTTGCTAGTTTGTTTCTTCATCAGAACAGATTTGGAGAAATTTAATATCACATCACTTGCTCAACCAATGGATCCTCTGCAGTGAATGGGTGCCGTCAGAATGAGAGTCCAAACAAACAACTCCAGTCCATCAATTAATGTCTTGTTAAGCAAAAAGCTGCTCGTTTGTAAGAAACAAATCCACGATTAACATGTTTTTAACTTCATACTGTTCCTTCAAGCTAAAATACGAGTTGTCTATTCATAATAACTGATAACTCCAGTGAAAAAGTTGTTTCACCTCAATCAGGAGAGGAATGTTCATAGATCAAGCATTGCTTCTAAGCAAAAAAAAACTGTCCAAAACATTTTCAAACAAATGGATTTTGATGGGATAGGACAACAGGGGATGGACTTTTTCACTGAAGGAAGCATTATCATGGACTGTTTTATCAGCTGTTGAAACTCTCATTCTGACGGCACCCATTCGCTGCAAAGAATCCATTGATGGGCAAGTGATATAATGCTACATTTCTCCAAATGTGTTCCAATGACAAAAGACCTCATCTTAGATGGCCTGATGGTGAGTAAATTTTCCTTTAAGCTTTAAAATAAGACGGTGAATATTTCAAACAGAAAAATTAAATGGTATTTACTACTAGTTGGTATGTTCTCAGTTCATAAATGTTGGGGCCGCTTCTGGGCACAGGCTCGTTCCAGAAACTAAACTCCAGAAGAAGCTGGTTGCGTCGGGAGATCAACATTTTACTCCTCTCTTTTCGAAATGCAAGATACGCCTGCACAGAAAACATTTTGATAAAGGACACACAATACATAGATTCTAACATCCATACATCTAAATTTTAAGAGATGTGTTAAATACCGTATTGCGGTTGAGTTTGCTCAAACACTCTGTTAGAGCAGGATACCCACCAGAATACCTCCAGAGATGCACTACAAACACAAAACAGCACGTGTCACTACAAACAAACAACTCCAGTCCATCAATTAAAGACTTGTTAAGCAAAAAGCTGCTCGTTTGTAAGAAACAAATCCATTATTAACATGTTTTTAACGTCATACTGTTCCTTCCAGCTAAAATACGAGTTGTCTATTCATAATAACTGATAACTCCAGTGAAAAAGTTGTTTCACCTCAATCAGGAGAGGAATGTTCATAGATCAAGCATTGCTCCTAAGCAAAAACATTTTTTCAAACAAACAAATGGATTTTGATGGGATAGGACAACAGGGGATGGACTTTTTCACTGAAGGAAGCATTATCATGGACTGTTTTATCAGCTGTTGAAACTCTCATTCTGACGGCACCCATTCGCTGCAAAGAATCCATTGATGGGCAAGTGATATAATGCTACATTTCTCCAAATGTGTTCCAATGACAAAAGACCTCATCTTAGATGGCCTGATGGTGAGTAAATTTTCCTTTAAGCTTTAAAATAAGACGGTGAATATTTCAAACTGAAAAATTAAATGGTATTTACTACTAGTTGGTATGTTCTCAGTTCATAAATGTTGGGACCGCTTCTGGGCACAGGCTCGTTCCAGAAACTAAACTCCAGAAGAAGCTGGTTGCGGCGGGAGATCAACATTTTACTCCTCTCTTTTCGAAATGCAAGATACGCCTGCACAGAAAACATTTTGATAAAGGACACACAATACATAGAAAAATTAAATGGTATTTACTACTAGTTGGTATGTTCTCAGTTCATAAATGTTGGGGCCGCTTCTGGGCACAGGCTCGTTCCAGAAACTAAACTCCAGAAGAAGCTGGTTGCGTCGGGAGATCAACATTTTACTCCTCTCTTTTCGAAATGCAAGATACGCCTGCACAGAAAACATTTTGATAAAGGACACACAATACATAGATTCTAACATCCATACATCTAAATTTTAAGAGATGTGTTAAATACCGTATTGCGGTTGAGTTTGCTCAAACACTCTGTTAGAGCAGGATACCCACCAGAATACCTCCAGAGATGCACTACAAACACAAAACAGCACGTGTCACTATAGTACTACAGCTAACAGATATTTAAACAAACCAAATCTGGTGCTTTAAAAATTCAGTGATTTGTGTATGTAAACACTACTTTTCAAATGTTTGGGGTCAGTAAGTTTTTATATATGTATATATATATATATATATATACAGAGAGAGAGAGAGAGAGAGAGAGAGAGAGAAATTAATATTTCAGCAAAGACACATACGTTAATCGAAAGTGACAGTAAAGACATTTAGAATGTTACAAATGATTTTTGTTTCAAATAAATTCTGTTCTCCACAATAATATTTAGTAGGATAACTGAGCAGCATATCAGAATGATTTCTGAAGGATCATGTGACACTGAAGACTGGAGTAATGATGCTGAAAATTCAGCTTTGCATCCCAGAAATAAAATACGTCTTAAAATCAAATTCAAATAGAAAACCGTTATTTGAAATTGCAATAATATTTCACAACATTACTCTTTTTACTGTATTTTTCAGCAAATGAAAGCAACCTTATGTGAGCATAAGAGACTTTTTTTCAAAAACACTAAAAATATCAAATACAAAAATGATGTTGTTTTTCATCTCACCTGCTTGATCCTGTTCACCATACCAGGTGTTCCAGCTTCCAATGACTTCACATGGATAACTTGCATCACGATGAAGTTCTTTCTGTACCTCATCCCTTAAAATAGACAGTGGGAGTAATTTTGAAATATTTCTTAATTTAAACTAGGCTTGCCACGACAGACGGTGCTGACGGTGATACGTTTATCTAAGGTGATTTTAGAAGTTTTTTTAAACATTTGTTTCTTATTTAACTGGTTCCACATTGTTTGCTGATTTTTACTTTATTTAAACATTGTGTCATTTATTTATTTATTTTTACATCAAGGTGTATGCCGTGCCTCCAAGCTTTCTTACTCGTTTTGCTAATAAACGTTCTACGTTTCTTATTTATTTGGTTATATAGCCTATTATACATGCTTACTTAGCCTATTTCCAGTTTTGTATACCTATTTCAACTTTATGCAAGCTATTTGTTATTTTATATTAGGCATAGCCTGCCCTATAGCACGGTGTAGCCTATTTTTATTTGTTTTGTTAATAAAAGTTCTATGTTTTATATATATATATAGGCTAAAGTGAGTTTGACATTGTATTTTGTTGTTGCATTCAAGCAATTGACGCCGAACTGCCGCTAAATACCGCTATTTGAAAGTGAAAGTAAAATGCGCACGCAGCTTTTACAAGCTATTTAAAAGCAAAGGAAAGCGAGGAACGCCCCCGCCCCCACGGTGATACCGGTATTACCGGTGTTGTCACACGTCGATTAACCGGTGGGAAAATTTCCTCCCCGTCACAACCCTAATTTAAACTTGTTTTAAACTTAAACCACAAAAAAATCATATAGTCAATAGGCTAAGAAACATAAAATGGTTTAACATGCAGTTTGCACTCCTGTGTTGATCTATTTGATGTTGATCTAACAGGAAGTTGAGGCAGGACATGTCGGTACTATACTAATGATAATAAATCACGATCACATAGGACAATCAAGGAACCAAAGTACAACACATCTAGACATGGCAGGCCTGCAAGCGTCATACTGAAATCAAGACTGCACTTTATCAGCAATTGCAAAATCAAAAGGGTGCTTACGACATTTTATTGTATGCCTTCATGCACTCTGGCTTGACATTGTGAACTGAAAGAAAAAACAGGATTGGAAGATGTCAGGAAAGACAAATGGACCAGTATCTTGCAGTGTTAAAACCATTTTTTCTAGATGTTCTACTGTAGTTGAAGCAAACATTTTATCACTCAAATCAACCGTTTATTGAAATATCACCCTCATTTTTCTAAACCCAATTTTCATTACCATTCTCCATGCAGCTGGTCGCTTGAAAACAAAAGAATTCCACAAATAAACACTTTGCAGGCTGATTTATTAAAGCAATTAGTATCAAATAAACAGTTTAGGCTGTTTTCTGGAGGAAAACGACAAGCAAGCACATCATTCATGCATGCAGATATTTTTAGCAATTCCTATCAACTACATTGCAAATGCGCAAAAAACATTTGAGCGCATCCTTGAAGGTTTTAGATGGATTGGCTCACACTGAATCTTGTAGAGGTTGCTGGTTTCTTTCTTGGAGAGCAGATTGGAGTGGGCATCTTTCCTGGCATCCACTTTGTGTGCAAACATGGAACTCAACCAGCCTTCATCACTTTTATTCGCAGAACCTCTAAAGATTCACAAGCAAAACTGTTTCAGCAAGTGTTTAATAAATATATAAGTGATGCATCACAAGCTGCAACGCACTGTATTACAGAAAGCTTGTACGCACATGGGCAGTTGATGAGACATTTCAAGCAGTGACAGCAAAGGCCGGCAGTGTGACATGCTACATTTCCTCTTAAATAATTATTATGCATAGTTCTAATGGCTTAATATTAACTTTTATAGCTTAATAGCCCACCTCCCCCTGCAGTGCTATGGTGTTTAAAAATTGCTGCAAAATGAGATGAATATTGCTACATAACACTCCGTATTTTGGAAAAAAAAAAAACTACATTCTAATGATAATTGACATAGTTTGTGTGGAGAGCTTGCTGTAACTTGGGGACGAAATATATATATTTTTATATATGCCAACATTTCTTTACTAAAAATGTGCCCGCAGTTATTATTATTAGCTTTATTTATAGGCAATAGCAGTCCGTCTGTAAATTGCTATGGTTAAAAGTATCCGCTAAAATATAATAATACTAATTTTAAAACTTAAAATGTGTGGAGACCACTGATTAATAAATAAATAAAATAATAATTTTACACTAATTAGCTTGTAGGCCTAATTATTTTTTTGTTTTTGATACATTTGTTAAAATATAATAACAATAATAATAATCATCATCATCATAATGAATTTATAAAATTCATAGATTTATTATAATAGATTTATAAAAAACAAAATGTATTGCAAGTTAAAACTAAGTGCTCAAAGAAACAGAGACATTATTGGAATGTCAGAGGAAAAGGTTATTTCATGTGAAAAATCTAGCAATATTACCTGTGCATTGTGGGCGATAATATGAGGAACTGAATTTATGCACTTTAAAAATTACCTTGTCACACTACAGAACGCTTTTATGCAGCACATTAAGCCTGCACTTTACCTTATACATTCACATATATTTGAACATAAACCCCTGATTTTAAAAATCAAGATTCCGTCCATATTATTCATCAACTGCCTATTCTGAATAAATGACTGAATGGACTCTAGTTCTGCAATTTGACCAGCATTGCTGATTAACTTTACCTAGCAACTGTCTCGTGCTTCACGCACCTCTCAGTGACAAATGCACATTACCTGGCCAGCCATGTTGAATGCACCTTGTTAAAGAAATGCTGCTGTCTGTTGAGGATATGCAGAGACCGTGTTGTCGCCATTATTCTCTCGTGTTGTTTGTAGATTTGTGTCTATATGAAGTTGCAGGAGTTGCAACACGCATTTGTCTGAGTTAATGTTTGACACGCATGAACTGTTGGACTTCAGCTTCATTTGCGCCATTGATTCGTTCAAGTTTAGAAACTCATTAATCATGATGATTAATCTGTTGATATGGTCGCTGAAGTCCAATCAAAGAAAATTAACTTTTCAAACAAGGCTAGTTGACTACCCTTACCAAAAAGTAGCATACTTCAAGTTTATTTTATTAAGTATACTTAAGTAAAGTTCAAGAATATTTTTAAGTATACTTTATGTAGTAACTATACAAATATCAGTGTACTAGTAGTATACTTGTAAGTGTACTATTTCAATACTCCTTGGGACTAAATTGGCCCACTTTCTAGTATATAAATACTTTTAAGTATACTTTAAGTATAACAGTAGTAAACTTTAAGTACACAACTAGTTTACAACAATATTTTAGCTTGTACTGCAACTATACTAAAAGTGAACTTATATGAACACTGATAGTTTTCTAATTAAATACTTGTAGTCGCATTTTTAGTACACTTAAAATACTAAACTAGCTTAACACTTAAACTAGACAAGTATAGTCTTAGTAAACTACTAGTTTAGTAGTTTTATACTGCAAGTATACTCGTAAGTTTTCTTTAAGTGAACTTTACATCATACTTTAAGTATACTACTATGTCCCTGTTTAGGTATTAATTTGTATATACTGTATTTTGTTATATAAATATCTGAACATACAAAACACCAAAAGAAAGAACAGGGTATCTGCTTGTAAACAAAAACATTTTATTCTAGCTTCATGCATTCTTTTTTTAAAAACTTGAATGTGGGTAAGTTTCATAAATAAAAAAAATTTAAATAAATAAACAACATTTTGAACAAAAAGACTATGAATTGGATTCAGAACGATAATCAAAACCTAGATAGAATCGATCAACACCCCAAAGTTTGACAGTCATTATTACCTCTTCATTGGTCGACATTACATCAACTTTACACAGTTTTGATGCTGCTTTATGTCTGATGATCGTGTTAGAGAATACATGTGGAAGCATCTGTTGTTTCGGTTTCTTCTTCACTTGTGTTTTTTGGGAATTCTGTACAGAAGATGTGTACTAGTGCCCCCTACAGTATAACAATGAAAACACAGATTCTAGGAACACAATTATATTTAGAATTTTTCTAAGTAGGCTATAAGTCAAGTATACTTAAATGCCATTTTAAGTATATTTCTGAGAAGCACAGAAAGCCCATTTCTGAGAAGTACATAAAAAGTAGACTAAAAGTATACTTTCCTATTTTTTTGTTTAAAAGAAGTATACTAATAGCACGCTTGAATAAACTTCTTTTTCGTAAGGGTAGTTTTAGAGAGTTTTGGAGGGGAAAAAATGTGAATAATAATAATAATGAAAACGGACCAAATGCAACAGTCAACCACCTTTGTTGCCTAAAATACCATAGATTACCACAAATTAAAATGTCAGAATCTGAAAGCTACATATAGTAGCCAGCCGGGAAAAAAAAGAATAAATAAACATATCTTAAAAACCAGATGGTTTGCTGGTTTCTCAGCAGGGTGTATAAAAACCCCAAATTATGTTTTTAAGTGAAATAAATAAATACATGTCTTAATACTTTTATAGATTTCTATCTCAAATAAAGGCGTTTGAACTTTATCAAATGTAGATCATGGTTTCCACACAAAAATGAAGCAGCACACTGCCTAAAATACCATAGATTACCACAAATTAAAATGTCAGAATCTGAAAGCTACATATAGTAGCCAGCCGGGAAAAAAAAGAATAAATAAACATATCTTAAAAAACAGATGGTTTGCTGGTTTCTCAGCAGGGTGTGTAAATACATGTCTTAATACTTTTATAGATTTCTATCTCAAATAAAGGCGTTTGAACTTTATCAAATGTAGATCATGGTTTCCACACAAAAATGAAGCAGCACAACTGTATTCAACATTGATAATAATGTAGATTTTTTTAACAATTCTTTTAAATAATATTAGAATGATTTCTGAAGTAACATGTGGCACTGAAGACCGGAGTAGCCTAATGATGATGCTGAAAATTCAGCTTTGCATCACAGGAATAAATCACATTTTAAAATAGACTCAAATAGAAAACAGTTATTGTAAATTGTAATTATATTTCATAATATTTACTGAATTGGTGATCAAATAAATGCATTAGAGACTTCTTTTGAAAACATAAAAAAAAAATTGGACCTACCCCAAACTTTTAAACGGTAGTGTAGTATAAAGTAATTAGATCAAATCGGCTTGCTTCACACATCATCTCATCCACCCATTTTGTAAGTAATATTTTAAAGTCTATGGTCACTAATGTCATCAAATCTTTTTCTAAACATTATTCTACCGAACCGTTGTTCCCTTAACGCCGGAAACCATGATCCATCAACCATGACTTGATCCAATTTACCATGTGGAGGAGTGTGGAGCGAGATTCAAATCAGTTTAGAGTCTCGGTTTTATTCTGCAAGTTCAGAAATACATTTGCAGTTCTACAAGCCTACACGATTACAATTGGATTGTCCAGAATGTGTTCAGCTCAGCTCTTTTTAAGCACTGCATAAATTCTTCCACCATGTTTCACTTGGAGGTTTGGGAGTGTTTCTTTGGCGCTTTCGAATAAGTCTTCAAATTCTTGGTCGACGCAAATATCCTACGAGAAACTAAGGTTAGAGATATGCAAAACCAGTAAGGAAAAGGAAATATAAATGGGAAAGATTCACTCACAGAGAAGCTTGAACTGATTTTAAAATGGCGAAGCATCCCGCTGACTGCATTGGATTCCTAGACATCTGGATCATACGGAAAACCAACAAAATTAGTCATAACAAAGATAGAAATGCCATCAGTCTCTTGTGACGCAAACTTGAAAGTCTAAGTTTAAAAGCCATGCTTGCTTCAATAATTCCCTGCTGTTACTATTTTAATCTTTCGTACTTTGAGAACTCGTAGAGTCGTGTTCACTTTGAGGCCCAACGCGAAATGGATGGCTCCTTCGAGAGGTATGCGATTATTGCTGCAGACGAAGAAAAAAGTATTTTAAGCAAGTATTTGAGGTACTTTTATTCTAGCTGTCAGTTTAGCGACTGTTTGCAAAGTCTGGTGTTTGTGGATTTCACCACTGCAAATAAATCACGAATAACTGTGCATTGTGAACATTCAAACTAATTTAGCAGAGAAATGTTGATGTCGAATCTCATAATTACGGCAATAAATCAAGGACTGTGAACACGCAGAAAAGAATAGGTGAGGTGGTCCATTGACTCGTATAGGTGATGCATTTGCTTTCTATGAATGCATGCTTTCTATAAATACAATTACAGTATAAAATATAATCACAATGTGACAACAGTACCTGATGTTCAGATCCTCCAGTGTATTGTTGTGTTTGAGTGCTTCCTCTAGAGCCACGGCTCCTTCTTTGCCCAGGCCGTTGAACGACAAATCCAGGGTCCGCAAGAAGATATTTCCCTTCAAAATCAAATCCAACAGAATGACTACTGTAACATATGTGCAGAATTTAAGTGCTTCAGAATATATTTTTAAAAGGGACATATTACTTATTTATTTATTTTTTCCCACACTGAGGCCCACTTATAATTAGTTTGCATCAGGATTTATTTTAAATAAATATAATACTTTTATTATTTCTTTATTTTTAATTTTTTGCATCCCTTTTTGACCCTTTGAATTGTGCAACTTGACAGGGAGAAAGTTTAGAGTTCTTAAAGTTACAGTTAAACTAACTATTTTATCTCAAAAGATGAAGTACATTTTGATTCCTCATGATAAGACCCCTTTTACTTTGTAGGATGCTGGACCAAACAGCATTTTGCTATATCAATAGTCCTGATCAATGGATGTTAGGCCAAAGTAAGTTCTTACATGAGTGAGTGACTCTGGCAGAGGATGGACTTTATTTTCCTCTTACCTCCAGGCCTTTAGCAAATGCAATGGCTCCTTTTCCTCGAATGCAGTTCCAAGCCAGATTGAGTGACTTCATTCCCGTGTTCTCGGCAATAGCAGTGCCCATGCAGGATTTCCCCTGAGGGAAGGAGAAAGATGGAGAAGAGCAACATGGGGGAGTTACTGTTATTAATTCAGTGTATTATTGTGTCTCCCACGTACAATTTAATTTCTGTATGATCTAACTGGATATTAACTAGTAAATTAGGGCAAAAATATGATGGTCCCTGTGTGAGCAACTCTCTTTCTACACATAATATAATATAATCAGGAAAAAAAATTATCAAAATAATCTGGGGAAATTTTCTATTTATTTTTTGTGATGAATCTCATCATTTCTGACCAGTCTTTATAAAGCAATGATGTTCTTGATCTAAAACCAGTTGAGAGCCACAGATTTAGATGAAACTTTTATCCAAAGCAACTTGAAGTACTTATTATTAGAAAGACAATCCCTCTGGAGTAACCTGAGGTGAAATGTCTTGCTCAAGTATGCAATGGTGATAATTCATATTTTACTCCTCGAGGGGATTAAACCTGCAAACGTCCAGTTCTGAGCTTTAGTTAGTGTCCTACCATGTCTACCAACCTTAAAATATAAATGTACACTTATTTGTCATGGCAATAATCTTGAGAAACCTTGGAGATGTACACTACTATTTAAAAGAAATATACTTTTATTCAGCAAGGATGCATTAAATTGATAAAAAGTCAAATATATATATATAATTAACTTTGTATTCATCAAATAATTCTGTTTTCAAAACTGTTTTTAACATTGATAACAATAAGAAATATTTAGCAAATCAGCATATTAGAATGATTTCTGAAAGATCATGTGACACTGAAGACTGGAGTAATGATGTTGAAAATTCAGCTTTGCATCACAGGAATAAATTATATCTTAATACATATAAAAAAACACTTATTTTAAGTTGTGAAAACATTTCACAATATTACTGTTTTTACAGTAATTTTGATCAAATAAATGCAGCCATGGGTGAGCATAAGAGACCTCTTTGAAAATTATCGAATATCTTTCCGACCCCAAACTTTTGAACGGTGGTGTATCATGCATACTAAATAGCATTTCCTGAAACTGTTACCATTTTCAGAGCTCTTAAATAAATAAAAACTCAATGAATATCATATTTGATATACATAACTGTATCAGGCCTTATTGACTGCATTTGCAATGGTCACCAGGGTAGCCTGCCAAGAATAAGCAAACAGTGCATGATTATAAAAAGAAAGTCATCACCATATGTAATATGAACAGAGATGTGCCAGCGGAATCTGTTAAGGATGTATGAATCATGGCAGGTCATGGAGGAGTTCCTCTTGATGATTATATGCAATATTTTATTGAGGTAATTTCCCTATCTTCACACTCTGTCATTCATGCTGACAGCTATGGGGCTTTAGGACTGTATTCTATATCCCTCATCATCATATTGGAGTTTCTGATCATTTGAGATCCAGCCCTCTGGATATAGCAAATATGAAGATATTGTGCTTGTGTTTAAGCGGAAATATCATTTCCAATTTGCATTGCAGTTAAGAAGAGAGCACTAAGCTATAAAAAAACTACATTATTTGGAAGAATTGCATTTCCATACATTCCCACAGAAAGATATGAATAATCTCTGAGATGTGTTTGAAAACAGCGGATTTGAAGGTTTTTATAAGCAGGCTTCACCACACTGACCCATTTATCAAAGTATTAAAAATAACATTGTAGTTAAAGGTTTGTTTAAAAGCAAATTTATCACCTCTCATTAGACATACTACACTGGACCAATATCTGTGTCCACATAACCTCATCAATACACCTCAAGCAACTTTTCATTGACAGCAGAAATAGAAATATGTTCACATTAACTTATGTTACACTGGATATTAAACAACAGTTCCGGTCTTTGGGTTTGTTTAACTAATGGCGCTTTTCCACTGCGTGGTAGTGTTGGGTCGTTCTTGAATGATTCGTTCATTTTGAACAAACCTTTAATGTGACTTGGGAAGAACGAGTCGTCTCGGGGAGTGATTCGTTCAGTCGCTCATGCGCGACATCCTATAGGTTCTGTACTGGAATTAGTCAAGTAGTTCACCTGTTTCGAGTCTTCGGTTTTCCGAGTCGTTCGTTCATCACGTGACAGCCCCATAAGCTTAACCTATGCAGTCTGAGCCGGAACACGTAACATTTTAATTATATTTTGCTAAAATGAACGAAATGACTCGAAAAAAGATTAGTTAATTTTGCTGGACGAGACTCAAAGGTCCGAGTTGGTAAAATTATCCAAACTTCCCATCACTACTGTGTGGTACGACTTGGCTCGGCTCGCGTTTCCACTGCAGTTTAGTACTGCTTTAGAGTGAGTGGGATTACTCACATGTCGTAATAGTTATTACTGCCGTGACTCTTGAAAAACCTTTGATAGTCGCTCCTCGGCTATCAACGAGAGGAACGTCTGTACTTCCTCAACAGACAACGAAACAGACACGGAATGTGTCTCTGTAGTAGTTCAATGACTCAGGTAATGATGATTCTCTCCGGCCAATCAGTGATCAGCAGAGTTTACAGTCACGTTTTGGTAACGGTACGGTTCGCTTGGAACCTCAACTGAGGTGGTACTGAAAAAAGTACCAGGTACTGTACACAGTGGAAAACCCCCAAAAGTGAACTGTACCGAACCGAACCGTACCGTGCCGTACCATGCAGTGGAAAAGCGCCAATAACTCTTAAATAACGCTTTCTGCACGTTACATACGTAAGAGTAAGTAACTCTTTCTGCACGTTACATGCATACAGCATCTCTTCCAGCAGATGGCGACAACTAACTGTTTTTATGAGTGAGTCACTGAATGTTAACTGAACGTTCCAATTGTTCAAAATAATTGGATGCGACATGCACTTTTACAAGTAGTTTAAACTGAAATGTGTGTTGGCAGTGTGTGTACACAACCACTCTATATAATGATAAAGATCCACCCAGTGTTTTTTTTTATCTCGTTAAATAATTTCCCCTTTCTCATATCAAGCCATTCTCAGATGCCTGTCCCAGGCCCCTCCCACGATTGTTGATTGACACTAGCGTTTTACCTTAGACCCGCCCTGACTGAGCTGTCATCAGTTCGCCATTGTTTCGACACTGGAGCAGATGTAGACAAGAATGGCTCCTAAGCAATTGAGGTGTTCTCTTGTTGGATGTAATAATGAACATAGCAGTTGTCATTTACTCCCGACATCTGAGCCGCTGAAGACGCAGTGGATTACATTTGGTTTTGAAGAGAATGTGCCCACGATCTACCTAAATGCTTTTATGTTCACACGAATCATTCTTGATCCAGCCTCACCTACAGAAGAAGTGAGTATAAGGTTCTTTTATGAATCTTTGCAAATAATCGCCTTTCCAAATAATGTGCTAGTTGGCAAGTTCCGCGGCTAAATGCCGCTAAAGTAAACAGTGGCTGCGTCTGAAAGCTCTAAAATGCTGCCTTCGGAGGAAGCATTCCAAGGCAGGAAGGCATCAAGGCACGTCCGAATCCAAATTCTGCTTTACTTATAGTAATTCAATATTTGTTTAGTTATCACCAAAACTCGTTCTATTTTGTTGTAGATCATTAAACCGTTACGCTGCCTCAGAAGCCTGACCGAAATCAGTTTCATGAGGTGCCTTTGTGCAAAAACGCTGCCTGGAAAGTCAAGCAAGTCAGCTGCCTAGGCTTTCGGACGCAGCCAGTCTCATGAGAACGCCTCGTCACCCCACTGAAGAGAGGGGCGGGGTGAGCAGAGCTCATTAGCATTTAAAGGAACATGCACTAAAACGGCTTGCTGAAAACAGAGCTGATTTTGACAAGGTAAAAAGGGTGTTGATTTACACTACCATTGAGAAATTTTAACCAAAGTATGTTATAGACTTTTCATTAACATGGCACATACGTGTATTAAAACTGTGTTTTTAAAAGGCCAAACTCAGTAAACACATTATTAATAAAGCATATGTTCAGACAAGCAGAGTTCTTAATAAAAATGCAATGTGTTTAGTTACGCGTTAAGTGCTTTCCTCCCATAGAAAACCATTATAAGAAAAATGCTTAACGGGGCTTAATGTATTTGTTTCTTTGATGATTCTCATTAGGTTGGTTAATTGATGTGAAATACTGCCATTCTTTTACCCTTCTCTCTCTCTTCCTTACTTTCCTTCATTCTGTATATATGTGTTGTGCTTAGTTTAGTTATATGTTAGATATAGTTTCATTTATTAAATCCCTTATATTCACAACTTATTGTCTCTGTGCGCTGCTCACAATTCAAAGTCACTGAATGTTTGATCCCTTGCTACATGCTAAGTTAATGCTAAAACTGTATGCAGGAAAGTTATTCTTTCTTGGCCAGGAAAATAATCTTTCCTTGAATTGATAAATTATTATATTGTCTGCTCGGCGGACGGACAGATCAAATAATTGTAATATTGATTCTTCTACAGTTAATTCTAAGATCTAATCTAAATATTTATTATTCATCATAACCAGTTATAATTGGTCATAAATATTTCCCTTTTGAGCTGATTTACTACACACATCTGAATATTTGGGTTGAAGTGTTCTGGAACAGTGTTGTAACCACAATTTAACCACTGATTTCTAGTCGTGTCCTCTTTTGTAAGGCCAAACAAAGTAGTTTCGCTTTCACAATGAAACACACAGCATCACACACGGCGGGCTTGAGTGAGCGGTGGCCAGCGGCCTAGAGTGAGTGGAGGCTGGCGGGCTTGACAACGGCGCGGCCGGCGGATTCGACGAAGGAGCGGCCGGAGGGCTCGCGGCAACCACATGTGACGACCCCGGGCTGGACTCCGCTACGTCCACGGTGAAAGTCGATTCGGCGATCCACAGCATGAAGTTGATGTATTTCCTCAGCGACCAGCACGGATCAGTCCTCTTTTGGAAGGCCAAACAAAGTAGTTTTGCTTTCACAACAAATCACACAGTGTCTTCACGACATGGCGGCCGCGGCAACAACAATACTACAGAGAGAATAAAAGTTATGCCTTCTTTCTTTGCGTGAACATTTGGGTGGCGTTATTTAAATCTTCCCACTTCGTGATGTAGACATGTGGGGGCGTGTTAGAACGAGCCATTTTAGGTAGGCGTGGTTGACTTTTTTCTTTTTAAAACACTGTTTTAATGCATTAAGCCATGTTAAGCATTTTTCACATTAAGTGTTTTAGAATGTCCCCAGTGCAGCCAATTTCAGAATTGTGTCATCAAATCTAGTGACTTTCTCACTTTTGCTGCGGTGAATTTGTCCGCCATGTTTGTTCCGATAGGGTTCCGATTTCACAGCACATTTGGACCTAGTGATGTTACGTTTGAAGAGAAAAAAAGCCCCCCAGCACATTTCACATTAAAGCAATGTACCAGATCGATTATTTTTGAAAAAAGCACGTAATTTATGACGCCCGAAGCTTTGTTTGCTTCAAAATTACGTAACTGCTTATTTAGTATCTGATTCAATAGCAGCTAATCACGCCAGCGTTTTCCTTACTCTAATGCATTCTAATGTGTCTTTTGTTTTTTGTCAAGCTAGTTATGATTGCAATAGGCACATATAGACAGATAATAGATTTAATTTATGAATTTATGTTTCATTTAACATGGTGTACTGGCACTAAAATAAATGAAATAAAGTAGCTATAATAAATAAATATTAGCTATAGCTATTATTTCTCTAAAATAAAATAAAGAACAAGTTGCATAATCAAAAGTAAAACACATCACATTTTGCCCTGTTATTTTTTCAGTTTCATAAATTTAATAAAGCAATGAAGCTCTCCAATGGTTCCTGTCTAAGTACCCTGCCAGTTGAGAGTCACTGCATTGGGCAACTTATCTTTTGCTTCGTGAACTGAAACTAAATTATCCAAATTTGTGTCTAGACATTTTTATTATACTCTGTAGTGCTATAAAATAATCAGTATAATGAACTGCTCAAAGTAAGTGAAACGGACAGATTTTAATTTCATTCCCATTGTGCAATATGGCGTTAAAGGTTAATGTTCTTTTTGTTATGCATATGTTTGGTCAAATCTCAAGCTGTTTTTTTTCTAGTACTTGTCCTATTAAGTGGCCATGAAACTGTAGTCTTCCAGTCCAACTGTTACATGTTACCATTCAAGACGTGGCAGCCAAATGCCTCAAAAACCACTAAATGCCCCTCTGAAAGCAAAGTTATTCAGAGGTCGGCAGTAATCAAGCCATGAACCTTTCATCAGCAGCTTTTCACATCATCTCACACCTGCTATATCTCCGAATCTGTTGTGACTCAGGTCGAGGTGCTGAAGTTTCTGGTTGCTGATCAGAGCTGGGGACAGGTGTCTGGCCGCTCGCTCGTCCAGATGGTTCTCGGAGAGGTTGAGAGAGAATAGGGTAGAGTTTTCCAACAGCATGCTGGACAGAGCCCTGGCTCTGTATTCACCCATCCGGTTTTCAGACAAATCAATTTCTGGGAAGTAAAAACATAGGTTTTACAGTTCATACCTTCAGGGAGTGCTGCAAAACCAACCGTATCAACCACACCAAATCAACCAAAATGCACAGTGAATGATGGCTAAAATGTGCATTAAAACTGTGGACTGTGAAACTGTTGTATGTTGTTTTGAATTGGATAATATCTATTACATTTTCACCAGCAGACTCTAGACATTTGAACCTCATTGTATGTGCTCAGATATCACCATGTAGGACAACAACAATTAGATATGACAAACTTTGATGTAGGCTTGACAAAGCTGTTGTATGAAAGTTTAAAATAACGTTTGAAGTTTAAAGGTTTTACACAGAGAAGTCAGAGAAAGTCAATAAAATATTGCTAACATGATTTAGCACAGTGATATCGTGTAGCTAGCATGAAAACACATTGCTGGAATCACCATGTGATGTATCGTAATCTTCATAACAATAAACAGTCTGACTTGTGATGCAGCCTGGAATTAAACCACATCACGTTGGTTTGTCTGGCCAGAGGAGAACTGCCGACTGAGCCTGATTTCTTTCCAGTTTTTTTTCCCTCCATTTTTGTCACAGATCGAGTTTGGGTTCCTTCCCAAGTCGCCTTTGGCATGCTTAGTTGTGGACACTTAATATTTAGCAATATTATTGAATTGAGTGCAATAAAAGTGCAATTTTTTTATTGAAAAAAAAAACAATAAAAACCATCACAGAAATTATAATGGTTTCCACTACAAATACCATTACAAACAATTAAGCATTAAAACAATTAAAAAAAAAATCCTGTACCTTGTTTTGTGACATATTCCATTTAGTGGTTTTTATCAAGCCACCAATAGAATAGACCCACAAGTTTCCGTTAAAATCAATACAATAGGGTGCCATTTTCCCAGGACGCGTCCTGGCCAGGATTTCTATATTGCCTAAAATATCTAGGTTTTGGCTTTGTTTGCGTGTGCAGACCGATCGGTGTATGACATCAAGATACCATACAGACGGTTCCTTATGCTTTAAAAATGCTCTCGAGGTACTTAGATGTCATACACTGATCGATCTGAGCCGCGCTGCTTTTAAGTCGAACACACATCCTATGCACGCATAATTGCATCGCTTTGACCGTAGATCCCACCTTCTCACACACACACCATGATTGGTCCATTATGTACAATGCCTGCATGTTATTGGTCAAACTACTTTTCGATCATTACCTTCAGCAAGCATGAAAACGGGAAAAAAACAAAGCCAAAACAAATCCTGGCAAGGACGCGTCCTGGGTAAATGTTACGTATGGTAAACCTAATGTTGCTAGCATATATATATATATATATATATGTATATTTAAATTCCACATTCAACCATTCCAGAAATGCTGGTGTATCTGCCATCTTGGAACAGTCATCACTCACAGTAAAAATGCTTGTTTCTAGCATGTTGTAATGAATCATCCACTGAAGGCGAGCGTAAGTGAGAACCCAAGTGCAGTTTATTTACAGGTGATATCCAAACAAGAAACACAGACTTGACGTGAGTTCGTGAACGGCCTCCGTGGCAAGACAGTCTGTGAGTTCGTGACCGTCCTCCGTGGCTGTAACAGGGCAGACAGTGAGTTTGTGAACGGCCTCTGTGGCCGTGACAGGGCAGACAGTGAATTCGGAAGCGGACGCCACCAACTCAGGAGGTTCTGCAGCGGATGCCGCCACCTCTGGAGGTTCTGCAGCGGATTCAGGCACAGGAGAGGCCCTTGGTGCAGACTCGTGCAATCAGTCTTTTGAGTCTTGGCCCAAGCCGTGGCGGCCATCTTGGCCGGGGGCTCAGCCGTGGCGGCCATCTTGGCCTGGGACTCAGCCGTGGCGGCCATCTTGTGAGCAAGCTCTGGCTTGGCAGACGTGACGTGAGCAGGCCCTGGGGTAGCAGACATGACGGTAGCAGCCTCTGGCTTGGCAGACCTGAAGTGTCCTTAAGGAACGTTTCATTAAAATCTACCTGGTGATAAAGTCCACAAAAATCCTCCACATAATCCTCAATGGAGTGATTACCTTGACGGAGGCGAACTAGGCGATCTGCTGGGTTCATTGTAGAGGTCGTGTATTCTGTCAAAATATCAAAATAGGTCTAACTCGAGAGCATTTTGAAAGCATAAGGAACCGTCTGTATGGTATTTTGATGTCATACACCGATCGGTCTGCACACGCAAACAAAGCCAAAACCTAGATATTTTAGGCAATATAGAAATCCTGGCCAGGACGCGTCCTGGGAAAATGGCACGTATGGTCACCCTAGTTTCTAGCATGAATTAACATTGCATAGACATTTTCAACCCACCAAAGGAAGTCTCTGGGAATTTGGGCCTGTTTGGAAACCTGATATGGAAATCAGTATGTTGGCTTAGTTATGCCACCATAAAACATCTTGCAAGATATTGCTTTCTAAAAGATTCCAGACTTGTCCAACCCCCATGTTCCTCTATAAAAAAACATGACAAGACTGTCTCACAGATTAGATCAAACAGACTTTCGGACTACTAGTGAATCACAAATAAAAGTCCAGAAAACAAGGCAGTACTGTGATGTTGTGTGTGGAACTGCAAGAAGTCACCTGTGATGTAGCAATTCTCTTTGAGCATATCAGCAATGGAAGCCCCGCCTATTCCCTCCATCCAATTATCTCGCAGATTGAGCTTCAGGATGGAGGTGTTGGTTACTAAGGAAATGGCCAGAGCGTTGGTACCCTACAGAGGAAAGTTTTTAAGATGTTTATCATATCTTTTGTTATTCGTATAGAATGCAGCAGTCAGGCTCTGGGAGTAAACATGGACCTACAAGACCTACTGTGAGCTATAAGGTTGTTAATTGATGGTATATGCTTTTGTTGTAGCCATCAGTCCATATTATTCCAACTTATTATTAAATAATAAAAACTTGAACTGCTCAAAGTAAATGAAACGGACAGATTTTAATTTCATTCCCATTGTGCAATACGGCGATAAAGGTTAATGTTCTTTTTGTTATGCATGTGTTGGGTCAAATCTCAAGCTGTTTTTTTCTAGTACTTGCCCTACTAAGTGAGCAATCATGATACTATGTTAATTTCTCAATATATACAGACAAACTCAAAATACTAAAACCATAAAATCTGTAATCCTATAATATTCTGGTGACTGTTCTTGTCCTGTGACTGTAGCCCCTTTCAATTTACTTTCCATCTGAATTAATATTAATAATAATTATTATTTATAACGCACCTTTTTCATACTAAAATGCAAGAAATCTTAATATAAATGCAAAAGAATAAATTTAATAATAATAATAATAATACAAAAATACACAACAAAGAACGAAAACATTGAATAACTGCTTACAAAAGCAATAAAACATCTCAAGGAGGAACCATTCATGTCTGCAGCACAAACTGTATGAGACAAGTTACGCACTAAAATTTAAAATACAAGGTTAGAGGTTTACTATTATCATTATGACTTATGAGTGAAAAAAATAGTGATGCTTTCCTTAGCAAGCACAGTTAATCAATGCAGTAAAAGACAACACAATGTGCCGTACTCACACATGCAACCTTTACAGCTTAAATGAGATGAACTGGTGTGACTTTATAAACCAAATAAGACAACAATGTGTCATTGTTTCTCATTGAGATGCGCAATTATCATGAATGTGGAAAATTCCCAAGCCATTCATTAAGCTATGCGGAGGCACACAGCAGTAATCTAGCAGATGGCTATCTCTAATAAACTGAATAAACAGCCATCAGAGAGATAGTGAGAGATGGATGGAGCCGTGATTTATGTATATGTAAAGGAGTGTGTAGGTGTTTCGGTATCTGCAGAACAAGCAGGTGAAAATGAAAGAGAGAAAGAGAGAGAGACCTGTCTGAAATTACAAGCATGACTCATGGCCGTTTGCCTATTTTATTCCCCTTTGAGTGGCAACATCATATTCTGTGCCCCTTAGCTCTTTGACACCCTCTATCAGAACGTGCATCACCTACACCCCCCCATCGGCCCACTCTCTCTCTCTCTCTCTGCTCATATTCCCACTTTCACTTTTAATAAGAACTCTCACTGTGAAATCTGTCAAGTTCCAGGTCTGTGTCAAAATCTTCGTCACTGATGACACACTCTTCCTCCTGCTGCTGTCCATCACCTGGATGGATACCTCCACCTTCATCCACCTCGTCTTCTTCAATCATATGATCTTCATCCTGGTGGGCCATTCTTGTGCTTTGATGCTGGCTGGGCGATCTAGACACTCTCTGAGCGGAGCAACGCGGAGGATACTCTCAGAAATGAGAATTCATCAGTTCACCAGAGTTTTGCCAAATTAACCATTTAATCCCACCGGTCACAATAGTGAGTGTGAAAAAGTTTTTTTTTTATAAAGCTCTAAAAACCTTACTGACTGATGTTTTAGTGCACTTCCTGCAAATGTGTCAAAAAAGGGTCTCAATTAAATATATGCAGTTTCACATGGTAAGTGCAAATTGTCACATGACCAGAGCAGTTTACTTCCTGTTTGCACCATGAGAAGATGATGGCTGCATCAAAACTCCAAAACTAAAGTATGTTAACATAAAGATATTACAAAGATTTTTGAGACACATTATCTTTGAGGTGTCTAGTATTAATATATGAATTCACATATATTCACTTTTGTTGAGTGTGATCATAGAATGAGTAAACATGTTGATGATCACAATAGTGACCGGTGAGATAACAGTGAACTTAGGTTTACAATATAAATCCAATTGCAGTTGTTAGTGAAGGCTGCACTAAAATGTTGCAATGACAAAATATTGCACTAAATTAAAAGTTCAAATGTTACAAATAAGTTACAATATTAATGTTGTAATACTGGTAGCACTAATATAAAAATGTGATGATATGTTACAAAAAAGTAACAATTCTGAAATATGTTGATGGTTGCATTTTTTGTCTTTTATCTCAGTATTCCTGTCAGTGTTGTATAAGTTTTTTTTTTTTAAGCATAATAGTAACCCTAGAATGTGATCATACAGTTTGAAATAGCTGGGCTAAGATACTGTATATAAAAAAAATTATGACTGCAGAAATATGTTAATTCAGTATACACATTATCCCACCGGTCACAAAAATAAAAATTTTCACACACTTTTCCAAAAAAAAAAAAATTATTATTGATTATTTCAAAGGGTTACTAATGACACATCATTTGGATATTTTTATGTCTGGAAAAAAATTGCGATTAAACGGGTTAAGAACTGAAGAATTGGCTCCTTTTTAATTTCTGATTGTGAACAGGCTATCCATCCATCCATCCATCCATCTCTATCTATCTATCTATCTATCTATCTATCTATCTATCTATCTATCTATCTATCTATCTATCTATCTATCTATCTATCTATCTATCTATCTATCGTTGTCTCTCCATCCATCTATCTATCTATCTATCTATCTATCTATCTATCTATCTATCTATCTATGTCTATCCATCCATCCATCCATCTATCTATCTATCTATCTATCTATCTATCTATCTATCTATCTATCTATCTATCTATCTATCTATCTATCTATCTATCTATCTATCTATCTATCTATCGTTGTCTCTCCATCCATCTATCTATCTATCTATCTATCGTTGTCCATCCATCCATCCATCCATCCATCTATCCATCTATCTATCTATCAGCTCCAAAACCTTCAAACTTCAAAGGCTTTTTAAACATCTTTGAAAACTTTCAAACTAAAATTTGTCAAGCCAACATTCCATGGCTGTTTTGGCAAACTCTGCTTCTCTAGTTAAAAATTACACTTCCATGAATTTCACACAATCTTACCATTCACAAGCCATTTTACTTACAATATGACATATTTCCAAGTGAAACATACTGTGAAGCACAAAAACCATAGGGAAGGACTTGCTTTTATTTATCAGAAATTTATTGGATTTTGTAAACTGGTCACATACCAGAATTAAGCCAGATGGTTTGTGGTGAGGGGTTGCAACGTTACTGTATGTGCCCACTGGTGCTGAGATGAGTGGGCATTTACAATTCATTCTCTATGGGAGCTGAGCGACAGGCTCATGCGGGGGATTGACAGTGGAGCGAAGCAAGCAGTGAGAGCATCAAAAAGTTGAGAAAGCCTAAACTTTATATAATGACATGCAAAAATAAATAAATAAATAAATGTAAAAAAGACAGATCGGGAGCCAATCACATTTCAATAATTTGATCAAAATGCAATGCTAGAGCAGGTGTTTCTGGTGGATTTTTAAAATGTTTTTTAAAAGAAGAGTTTTGGGGTCACCAAGGCTGTGTTTATTTTGTTAAAATACAATAAAGACTCTAATATTGAAAATATTATTACAATTTAAAATTATTACAAGTTTTCTGTTTGAGAATATTTTAAAGCATCAGCATCTTTACTCCAGTCTTCAGTGTCACACGATCCTTCAAAAATCATTATAATATGCTGATTTGCACAACAAACATTTCTTATTATCAATTTTGAAAACAGTCATGCTGCTTAATATATTTGTGGAAACCAGTTTTTCCAATGTTTTTTTTATAAATAGAATGAACAGCATTTATGTTAAATAGAAATGTTTTGATCAGTTTAGTACATCCTTGCTATATTAAACATTAAAAAAAGATTCCTGGGTCTGCTGACTGGCCTGCTTGCGATTCCTCCCAAATCCTCTTCTTTTCCACCTTCATCTCCGTCATCTTCACACACTGATGGAAGAATACTCTCTTTTGTCACCTTTTTGCCCACTACCATTCTATATACCTTGTGAGTTTGTGATTGTTTGCAAAATTAATGTTGAGAATGCTTTGATCAAACTAAATCACATTCGATTCACTCTGGTTTCCCGAGCCAGACAGGATCGATATCCTTAAAATCAAATCTATGAGAAAGCAAATCAGTGCAGTCATGTCTCCTGTTGGCCCAGACTAACCTGCTCTGAGGGAAGGTTGTATTTGACCGACAGTCACTTTGACTAATTGCAGAGCCTGATCAGTGAGGGTGGGCTATTGTTCAGATCATTTATTTTGTTGACTGGTTGCCATGGTGTAATTTCTCCTCTCATAAAGCTGCACTCAATCTGTTTCTGCAGTGAGCGGTGAGAGAGAGAAACAATTATATAAAACAAAGAACATACATCTTCTTCCCTCACTACACAATCAGTTGCTCTCTATAAAACCTTATAAAAATCTATATTTAAAGTAAGTCTAAAATCACACACACACACACACACACACACATATACATATATATACAGTGGGTACGGAAAATATTCAGACCCCCTTAAATTTTTCACTCTTTGTTATATTGCAGCCATTTGCTAAAATCATTTAAGTTAATTTTTTTTCCTCATTAATGTACACACAGCACCCCATATTGACAGAAAAACACAGAATTGTTGACATTTATGCAGATTTATTAAAAAAGACACTGTATATATATATATATATATATATATATACAGTATATAGTAATTTTATGGCAATATCATATTCATATTTTTAGATTTAATTTATTTTATATATTTTTTTAAATATAAAAGTAAAATTACCAGATGCTCTCTACACATAAATTGTATGCATGCATGTGTGTGTGTGTGTGTATGTATATATATATACACACACACACACACACACACACACCAACATACATACATATACTTATTTTGTAATGTAATGGCAATATTACATTTATATTCATATTTAAATATTTTTTATATTTTAAACACACACACACACACACACACACATAAAATATGTATTTTGTATATTATTTCTTAAATATTTCATAATAATTACCACTTACTTTCATTTACAGCATATTCTTTATATCATTTATTGTTAATCTAATATGTATGAAATATAAGTATATTTAATATTTATTTTGCAGAGTTGTAGCACATTTGATATTTAAAATTTTTTTTTAAATAAATAATAAGATGATGTCTGATACTCTTGCATGGAAACAGTCTCTACATTGCTTCTGTTTCTCCATGAAAATTCAATAGGAAACCAAACTGACATTTCAATGAAACACACCATCATCTCCTGAGCCATGAAAGTGCAACCTCTGACCTCAAATTTTCCATTCACATATCCTTTCATGCATTACAAATGTCTTAAATAAACTTCACAGTGCATATATTTTTTTAATTTCCTCACTTAGAAAGAATGGCAAAGAACTTCAAGTCTTGACATACAAATGTTTTTATTATTAAGTAGATGCAAAGTTCTTGCAGTATATGCATTGAAATGGCAAATGTTTCAATGTTCGAAGTTCCACAATAGAAGATTCACAGCAGAAATTGATCGGAACAGTTTCTCTTAGCAGCAGCAAAGAACAAACACAAAAAGAGAAAAGAAAACCCCGTAAATCTTCTTCTCCGTCCAGTCACAGAGGAAGGATGCGATCACAACAGTTAAACAGACACAGTGCAGGTTAAGAGAAAACAGAACGGTAACATCATGCATTCAGAATAATGCTTCAGGTTCCCCCAAATTAATTAGATATCATTACAAGCAACTCAGAGGGACAAAATCAAATCAATACCCATAATCAAAATACATTCTTAAAAAATTCTCATCCATATTTTATATATATATATATATATATATATATATATTTAGATATTTACTGATTTTAACATATGCATGTGTGTGATTCTTTTTTTGCCCGACTTTTTGTCATCACAGAGTTTAAACGGTGCAAAACCCAAATGTGGGGAGGGAAACATTCAGTGTTAACTGTGTACATACAACAAGAATACTCTCCTACAGAAAGACAACAGAAAGCAAAGTCCCTCAAAATCAAATTACCTCATGTAATATTTTTCATGCCGGAGGCCACTCATAACTCAAAAGTTTTCAAAGCAAATCCGAAGCGAGCTAGGATCTGACTGAACGCACATTTCAGAAAGCAAAACAGTGACTTTTCTTAAAGGATTCATTGCCAGAAAATGGTCCTTTCAAAGCCATCAAACAGGCATTGCATGCAAAACTGAACTATGCGCCGCATTGATTTTTTGCTCGTTGTTGCAAGCGGTTACCCTTTAATACAAAACAACAACTACTACTACGGTTGATCCTCCATCTAAAGCAGAGATCCAGGTCTCCGTTTGGAGTCAAAGAGAAGGGTCGTCACAGCCATGTCTCAGAGAAACAGGGAAAACGGGATATAGAGGACGTATAGTAAAGCAAAGCAGGTGCATCACCTCTTTCATTTTCATTAGAGTTTCAAGGACGTTTCATAAAAAAACCAACCTAGAGAGATTTTTCAGTCTCCTGAAAATACTTTTCTTACAGTTAGCTCGAGATAAATGTGGTTTCATCTTTGTTTGATCAATCTTAAAGCCACTGTATGTAGTTTTGTGTATTTTTGTAGTATTTTTACTTTAACTGTGACTTTATCTCAGTTCTGAGTTTATATCTGACAAGTTTAAAATTTGCAATTGTGAGATATAAACTCGCAACACTGAGGAAAAAAAAGTGTGTGAAATAATTATGAAATAAAAAGTCGCAATTACCTTTTTTGTGTGGAAAACAAAACAAAACAGAATTGCACAATGTAAACTCAGAAATCTGAGAAAAAAGGGCAGAATTATGAATTATAAACTCAGTAAACTCATGTAAACTCGGAATTCTGAGATAAAATGTGCAATTGCGATATATAATCTCAGAATTAACATCAAAATTGCGAGAGGTAAACGCAGAGTTCTGAGAAAAAATATAAACTAAGAATTGTGATGTAAACCTGGAATTGCGAGAGAAAAAAAATCTGAATTCTAAGTGCATATCTCATTTGTTTACTCTTTCCAAAAATGCAAGAAGCAAAGTCTTAATTATGAGATTACAACATTGCAATGACCTTTTTATGTATTGAGGGTTTTTTTATTTATGAAATGGGTTTCAATACAGAACAGGCGTGTGACTTATTAGAATTCTAAAGTTATTTGCCTTATTATAAGTCCATCAGAATGATTTTGAAACTGATATTTCAAGGTAAACAACTTGCATACAGTTGCTTTAAAATCCAAGCAGTCTTCTTTAAAGGGGTCATATGACATTGCTATAAAGGACATTATTTGGTGTATTTGGTGTAATGAAATGTGTTTATGCGGTATAAGGTTAAAAAACACATTATTTTCCACATACTGTACATTATTGTTTCTCCTCTATGCCCTGCCTTTCTGAAACACGTAGATTTTTACAAAGCTCATCGGTCTGAAAAGCGAGGTGTGCTCTGATTGGCCAGCTATCCAGTGCGTTGTGATTGGCCGAATACCTCAAGCGTGTGACGGATATGTTACGCCCCTTACCATACTGTGATGCGTTGTCCCAGTGCAACGAGACAAAAACATTAAAACCCATTATAAACTAAGCATTTGTTGCGTCCAGTGGGGACATAATTATGGATTATAATGACTTATACTGTCTTTTTACGCGTTGTGTTGCATCGCGCTGCGTAAACATAAAACTATGTCTGCATTTGTGATCGGAGAAATGACAAACAACAAGCGCTGCTCTACACTGCTCAAAACTCGCGTTTGAATCATCAGTGGCAAATCCTTTAAATATAAAAGCGTACTTACAGGCTGTGAGTCAGCATTATTTGTCAGAACACCGGCATTGTAGGCTATACTCTCCAAGGAAACAGTCCTCGTCCTCCGTAAAATGCGTTGCTCAGATCTGAATATTTGGGCTGAACTGTTCTGGAACAGTGTTGTAAATACAACTTAACCACTGATTTCTAGCTGTGTCCTCTTTTGGAAGACCAAACAAGTAGTTTCGCTTTCATAACGAAACACACAGCGTCTCCACAACATGGCGGCAGCGACAACAATACTACAGCGAGAATCAAAGTTACACCTTCTTTCTTTGCATGAACATTTGGGCGGCGTTATGCAAATCTTCCCACACAGTGATGTAGACATGTGGGGACGTGTTAGAACGAGGCGTTTTAGGAGGATGTGGACGAGTCTTAACTTTTATAAAGAATATCTCTTTGGGTTTGAGACTTTAGTCTTTGCAACTTTAGGGATCTTATCTATTCATAAACAGCTTGTAACACTCCAAAGAGAAAGGAAAACTTGAAATCGCATCATATGACCCTTTTAAAACCACAGTCATGTTTTATTCACTGAATTCATTTCAAAATTAAGATAGCTAATTAGTTGTTAACAAAACAGTTATATAATAGTCTCAGGGGATATTTAACCATGTTACAACTCTTGAGCATGTTCAGATGCATGGAAACCAGTGTGGCGTCAATTAGCAGTGTGTGTTTCATTTAGAAGCGATAATAAACAGAGCGAGGTTTTGTACAGGTCTAACTCGTCTTCCATCTAGACATGCTAACATAAGTCAATTCATTCTCAATCGTCCACTAATCCTTTTCTCATATAAAAAATAATAAAATAAACAACTGCCATGTCTAACCATAGTGTTTTTAAGTTTGTTAATTTCTGGCATCTTGTTTCTATTTTTAACATAATTTTATATTCACTAATAATAATAATAATAATAATAATAATAATAATTTATTTTTATTATTATTATAGTGAATATTAAATAATATATTATAATGAAGACAAGAAAGAAGAACATGAAGAAGGCGGCAAATTAATAATAAAATTAATAAAATGGTTGGTTGTGACTCTTTCAAAACCAAAATTGATCAAAATGGACCAAAATTAGATCTGAACCCACTTTTTAAGGCCAAGGACAGCGTGAATTGTTCCGCTTAAAGAGGTCTATGTTTGGTTCTTTTAAACAGATTAACTTTCTGTAGATACGAGCATGTCCTCTCTTTTTAGCATGGATGGAGACTTGGTCTTTCATCAAAACGTGCACAATAACCTCGAGACTCACTATCTAAGCCAAAAACTTCTCAACTCTTAATAGTAAAGTCAATATCTACACATGTTGCACATGAGGAAAGCCGCTGATCTTGCTTACACTTAAAAAAAGGCAGGCCATGTCTAAGTGCACGCAGCCCATTAGTCAGGACAAAGCATAAAGACACATAAAAAAGTGCATTCAGAAATTCAAGTGAAAGGTAATTGTATTAATGCAGATTTTGATCATAGAGATGCACATCAAACAAGACCTAGCAAAGAAAATGAAATATTCCATAAAAAAAAAGGAATAATTTTTTAACAGACAAACTTGGCACAGTTTTCGTGAATCATGGTCGGTGTCCCATCATGCTTCTGGTTGGCTGATTAGAGCATGAGCAAAAACCAGCGATATATGGATGGAAAATGTGACTACGAGCAAAACACCCTGTAAAAGGAAGAAAATAAAGATTAAAAGAAATACAAAGTGAGAAAGGGGGTAGAAAGAGTATACATACAGTATATATATTAATTGCAATAATAATAAAAAAAATTACATAAAATTACGAAATGCTGAAATTATTTAAATATTTGCATAAGCATCTATTCCACAACTTATATATGTTCATAATTCGTTATATTTATTTATTAAGTTGATGCACTTCATTTTTTTTTCTTTCAAGATTTAGAATACTGTTCAAAAGTTTGGGTTCGGTAATATTTTTATCGAAGAAAGAAATACATACTTTTATTCAGCTAGGATGCACTTAACTGATCACTTTATAATTCTTGAGCAGCAAATCAGCATATTAGAATGATTTCTGAAGGATTATGTGACACTGAAGACTGGAGTAATGATGCTGAAAATTCAGCTTTACATCACAGGAATATATTACATTTTAAAATATTAAATCATTATTTTAAATCATAAAAATATTTTTTATTTCTGCTATATTTTTAATCAAAATAAATGCAGCCTTGGTGAGCATAAGAGACTTCTTTCAAAAACACTTTTTAAAAACATTACCAACCCCAAACATTTGAACAGTAGTGTATTTTTCCCATTTCATTTTACATAAGTAAACGTGGGCTGTAATTGCGATTAATTTAATTAATCTGCACATCATGTAACTAATTCCATTAAAAACAGTAAGCGATTGACAGCTCAAAAATAAACACCTTTCCTGCTTAATGTACGTAATTAAGCTCACATTTCTTTGTAACGTTATGCATTAATCGCAACATTTCATGCCGATATTGAATGATTTCATGATATATAATGTTGCCCACTATCCAACAGAGTACAAGATGACAAATGCCGAGGGACCGTGAGGTAGCTCTCGTCCTCCAACACAAGGACTTTCATCATAAAACATCAAAATAAGTGACACCTCTCAGGAACTACGGTGGCCATCCGGCAAAAGGGCCAGTTAAGCGTGCACTACGATTAAAGCACTTCTGTCCCTCCCTCCGCTCTCACAGCGAGTGTGCGATGAACAAGCTCTTATCTGTGAGAGCACAAACAGAGAATAGCACAGCCACTCTCTTCTCACTAATCCTGTTACGCTGCAGCCTCTTCTCAGCCTCCGTCTCTATGGTTTACGGCTGGCATTCAGTGATGCTGGTCCAGAGGCTGTATCTACAGTAATCTACACGGCACAAGGTCCTCCTACAAGCGCGGATAACCCAAGGCGACTCAAGGTGAGAGGAGGGCGGATGGAGAATAAGCAAACAGGACTTACTCATCCGTGTCTTTCTTGCTCTCTTCGATGTATGCAATAGACTCCGACCTTAGACGGTTGGTGACCTCGTAGGTGCGCAGGGTTACACCGAAGATGTCCTCATGGTATCGATTCTCATCCTTCAACGAGAAAGAGGAGAAAACCGTTTGGAAAAAGTAACTGGAACTTCTCAGTTGACCTTGTACTTGATTTTGTTATGCACACAAAGGGTCAGTTTTAAATAAATGACCTAATGGAGTCACTAAATACAGTATAAAGTTTGGAAAAAAAGAGGGATGGAACCCTTTGTTTTTCTGATAAATTGTCATTTAATCAAAAATGTAAAAAATTAAATGTAAAAATACAATTTAATTTCTTCAAAAAAAATTATATATAAAACCAAACTATAAAATTTAAAATAAAGAAAGAAACAAAACAACTAGAACTTCTCAGTTTTAAATAAATGACTGAAAAGCAACACTAACTACAGTTTGGAAGAAAAAAAAAAGTGAGACCCAGCCCTTAGTTTTGATGATAAATTATCACTTAATAATACAATTTAAATAATATTTACTTCC
>NW_015505440.1:618211-640612 GCF_001515645.1 Sinocyclocheilus grahami | reverse complement strand
ATTGAACAATATATATGTAGAAAAAAATATATAAAATAAATTAAACTAAGGGTCAGTTTTTTTTTTAAAAAAGTGGCTGAATAGCACCACTAACTACAGTGTGAAGTTTGGGAAAAAGTGGGATCAAACCTTTAGTTTTGCTGATAAATTATTAATTAATCATACAATTATAAATGTAACGTAAAATGTAATGTAATTTAATGTAAAATACCATTTCATTTTATTTATATATATATATATATATATATATATATATATATATATATATATATATATGTGTGTGTGTGTGTGTGTGTGTGTGTGTGTGTGTGTGTGTGTGTGTGTGTGTGTAATTATGGCGCTAGGTTAATAGTATATAAAATAAGAACAATATTTAGCATAATAATAATAATAATAATAAAGAATAATAATTAAAAATAATTAATGAGTAAATAAAAAAAGAAATAAAGTAAGTGGAACCTGGAACTTCACAGATGGCCTTGTACTTGATTTACCTTTGCATACGAAGAGCCAGTTTTAAATAAATGGCCAAAAAGCATTAACTACAGTATGAAGTTTGGAAAAAAGTGGGATCTAACCCTTAGTTTGCTGATATAGAAGCCGGCATCTTCCAGAGACATGTTTCCATGCAGTTTAAAGATCTGCTGGACTGTCTTCAGTACGTCTCCGGCCATGGTGACGTCTCCACAGACGTAGATATGTCCTCCTTCTTCTCGCAGATATTTGTACACTGTTTCAGACAGCTGCTCGCGAAGCACATCCTGGACGTATTTCTGAGAGGACGAGTTGAAAAAAAAGAAAAAATGGTGAGGTAAAAGACTAAATAGATGTCTGTGAGCCACATGGCATGGTTCCACTGTTATTTGATCAGTCAGAAATGCTTTGCCTTGCTTGCTGAATTAAAAAAAAAATCAAAGACTTTCTTCACAAAGGTCCATTTTTAATTTTCCCATTAATCTCTATGATTCACTTGAGCAGCTAGCTAAACCCTCACTAATGCTGGATTATAAATGGATTTGAAATATCCTCACTAATATTTGCTAAAGCATCATATTCTAACCTTTGGTCTCCCAGGCTCTCTGGAGTACGCGGTGTAAAGCTCTTTAAACACTTCCTTGTTCTTGGCCTGGATGGTCTCTTCCTTGTAAATGTGGTCAATCTGTGACTGCCGACAACCGAAAACCAAGATCATGGGGCATGCCTTGATTCCTGATTAAATAAAACATGCCAAAATTAAGATTAAACTCAATGACAAATGCCAAAATATATTAGTGAAAGTACATGTAATTTTTTTAATTATATACAAATTATTATTATTGTAAAAAATAGTATTATATATATATGAAGAGTTCATTTGTAAAAACAGATAACTCAGTTTTTTTCATTGTGCATTCAAATTAATTTAATTCAAACTGCAGTTGGGCTATTTTGATTAGGTTAAAAAATAACTAAATATTACAGCTAACTAACACAATAAAACACAATAAAACCATGATTACATAATAAAAAACATGATTTTTGAAAATGTAACAAAACGGAGTTATCTGTTTTTGCACAAACTCTTCATATATATATATAAAATAAGCATTTTTATCAGGCTCCTATATTTATGTTCAGTTATTTCACTTTAATTGCATAGAAAAGGACCTATACATTGCCATTAGAGTAAAATTACTGAACCTAAACATAGGAGCCTGATTAAAAATGCTCATTCAGATGGCACTTAGAGGCTTTTGCATCTGAACTCTTCATATATATATATATATATATATATATATATATATATATACACACACACGATAAACTGTACTTTATATTTTTGTAATTTTTTTCCTAGCAAACATTGCTGTAATGTTACTGGATTAGATAAATGAATCAAACAATTATTAACCTTTCTCAGACCTGGGCATTTCAATGAACCATTTAAATATGAATTTGTACATTCAAGCAATTACAAGAATAAACTAAATAAAAGCTTAGACGGATATCTTAAAAAGTGTTGAAATGTCTTAATAAATCAATAAAAATGCTAGACCTTTCTCAGAACTGGACATTTAAATGAATCATTTAAATTTGAGTTTCAAGTAAGTTTCAAGCAAATAAATTACATAAAATAAAAACTTTAGATGGATGGATACATACATTTTTTATTACTCTAGAAAAACACTTATAAATGCATTCGATAAATTTGTAAATTGTTTAAACAAATGACACTTTCCTTTCTCAGAACTGTAAATGTAAATGCACAATTTAAAATCAGAAGGAACCAAAAGCCTACCCTTGTTTTCAATATCATACAGTCTCTGTTGCCAGAAGCTTCTGAATGGAGCAATTCCAGTGCCTGGACCAATCAGAATACACGGAACCTGGTTGTCTTTTGGCATACGGAATGTTGGAGCCCTGAAACAGATAATACATCCTTTAATTTCATCAAAGAAAACATCCATCAGTGGACATATTTGAGAAGTATATAAATGCTTTACCCTCTGACAAAGCATGGCACCGCATCGCCTTCTTCCAAGCTATTGAGCCAGGAGGAACACACTCCGTGGTGCACAGGACCTTCTCCATCTAGCCGGAAAAAAACACATAATCCTTTAACCTGACACCCTCTGACAGCGATCTAACGCCTAGCAATTTAGGACTGCGCAGGGCTGACATCACTTGCTTCAAATGGAAAGAAATTGCTATATTTTAGCCGCCAATTACGCCATTATGCACATAATTACATGTTTACAACGCATTTAAAATGTGTAAGAGAGATTAGATCACAGTTTCTCTTTCGTGCATGTTAACTAGAAAGGCTTAACAGCAAATGAGCAGATCTAGAATTCATTTGATCATTTAATTTTCATGTAGTCCCTATCTTTAAAATAAATGAGCAGCTATTAGATGAACAGTCAGAATCAGACTACTACCACGGACAACCAGCCCAGTTTCTCTTCCGACAATACAGATTAGGCACTTCAGTCAAATTGCTAATTAAGTTCTTAGTCTCTTATTAAGCACCCAATTATTCACACCATACCACTGTTGGGGAAATTTGAGTTTTCAGGCCGTATGTCATTGTAACTGTTGAAAGTGAGAGGCTGTTTAGCGTGACTCTCACGGTTTGAGACGAGTGACAGAGAAGCACTTGAAACGTTTTTAACACTTTGAAGTGGATTGCATTGGTTAAACATAGCATCAGTTCTTATTTACACCCGTTTTGAACATCTGGTGTTGAAGTGATAGGCAGAGACGCATTACCGTTAACACCTGGTACAAACAGCATCTCAAACATGTCTCCGGTGACCATTACCAGTGACTAGATTTTGTCAAAGAGAAGGCTTCTGAAATAAAGACTTCTTACATCACTTACTACATCAGTCAATCTCTGCATATTGATCAAGCCAAATAAAGCAAAATGAAGCAAAAATACTATTGTCTCTTAAGCCCAAAACACACGGCACGATTTTAGCAATCCTTTAAGATCACTGCATGTCACACTGTGCGACATGGATCTAATAAACTTGGCTACGACATGTGTGTAGACTGTACGGTGATGACACCTATTGACTCGTACGCTACGACGCACGTTACTATAGAAAAATAAACGTCATCAAAAAGAGCATGATAAATCACACTTTAGCAGTTGTATTTTTTATGTGTGCTGAAAAAAAAGTGGTGAAAGAGGAGAGGATTAGAGCTTGCGGTAAGCAGTTTTATGTTTTAGCACAATGTCGCGTTAATTTCATGTGCATTTTTATTGGTTGGTCAGTGAACGTGGAACATACCAGCAAACACTGTATGATGATCATTCTGTATCGTAGGCTGTCTTTGGTCGCAAGACCGTGACAACCACCGTCTTTGAACCTCTCTCACTGTACGACACAGGAGCACCGTTTAGAGCCACGATTACAGAAATCGCCACGGTTGTTTCACGATGCCAATATATCGTCTGGGACAGCCGAAAATCGTGCAGTGTGTTTAGGGCTTTATGCTCACCAAGATTACATTTATTTGATTAAAATTCAGTAACAGCAGCAAGTATAATTACGATCACTGTTTTCTATTTTAATATATTTTTAAACATGTTATTTTGCAAATTTTTCAGCATCATTACGCCAGTCTTCAGTGTCACATGATCCCTCAGAAATCATTCTAATATGTTTATTTGCCAAAAAAAATAGACTCGTCACGCGCCGGCTGAAGAAGACGCGAACGCGCTCAGGACAGTTCAGACATCGCAGTGCATCAGAGGTAAAAAATGATATAAACTGTTCAGTTTCTTGCACAGACCGATCGTTTCTTGTCTTTACACATTAACGTATCGTCACGAGCCGCAGGGTTTAATTTGGTTTTGTTTGTGTATGTTTTTTTTGACTCTCAAAGCCGTGATTCCTATTCACTTCCATTATATGACTGACAGACTGTAACTGTAACTGTTTGAGTTAAAAATCTTCGTTTGTGTTCTACTGAAGAAACAAAGTCACCTACATCTTGGATGCCCTGAGGGTAAGCAGATAAACATCAAATTTTCATTTTTGGGTGAACTATCCCTTTAAATGCAGATAAAGAAGATGATAACCTAACCTAACCTTATAAAGCTCATATGTAGCTTATGATATAAAGCTCCTATGTAAATGAAACATAACTAAGAGTTAAATTAAGAGCTGAGCAATGAAAGCGATGAAAGAGCAATGCCTTAGCAATCTGCTGTTTTCTTTACCTCTGGGCCGATAGGACACCACCGCCACAGTGAGGTGTATCTCTCCTGGATGGAGGTCTGGAGAGGAGCTGATGGAGTAGTATCGTGGCTGTAGGAGGGGCAGCTGGGTCAAGAGAAGGGTGGAGGGGATCTGGAGGGATGGGAACTCCTCCAACACCTCCACTATGGTAGGGTTATTGTACCACTTCCACTCCTCATACTCTTGCAAACCCTGAGGAGACACAGAATGAAGCATATAACATCATCATGACGTTCCCAGTAGCTCTGGTTTGGCACATGAGCTCTGGATGAATGGCAATCGCTCAAAACATTCTGCAAGCACCTTGTGCCGTGAACTGACAGTAAGAAGCGAGCGAGTAAAAAAACCTGTCAACACAGGTTAGTCACGTGAACGTAAAAAGGAGCCAGAAAGGTCTTTTCAGATCTCTCCTTAAAGAGAAAATTCTGTCACCGTTGACTCGCCATTATGCACCTCCATTTTTTGAATTTTATGTCCAGGCTGTTCTCTCTCATAAAACAAAGTAGTGCTTAACTAGAGCTGTCAATCTACAAAAAGGGTCAAGAAACGGCAGTTTATACTTCCTTTTCTGATCCTTTTTTAACCATATCAGACTACTTGCTCTGTTTTCTGACTTAAATAAACTTGAACTATAACTTAAAGAACAACAAAACACTACCGTTACTACTTTATTGTTTTTGACAATGCATCTTTGAATTTATGAATTTTAGTTTCCTGAAAAACCTGAACATTGTAATTATAACTAAATGATACACAGAAAACTCAATGGCAAGGACCTTTATGGTTGTAAATCTGAAAAGCTGATGAAAATGAATTTTAGAAATGAGTAGTTTTATTCAGCGAGGACACTAAATTGATCAGAAGTGACAGCAAAGACATTTATAATTTTACAAAATATTTCCATTTAAAAATAAATACTGTTCTTTTAAACTGTCCATTCAACAAAGAATCCTGAAATAAAAAATGTATAACAGTATCCATAAAAATATTAACTGTTTTCAATGATTATAATAATAACAACAAAAGCAATCTGTCTAGAACAAATCAGCATAACAGAACAGTTTCGTAAGAATTCAGCTTGGTCATTACATAAATACATTTAAATTTAAAATATATTCGAATAGAAAAAACTTTCCTTTAAATCATAATAATATGTTACTGTTTTAAAGCCTTGGTGAGCATAAGAGACTTCTTTTAAAAACAAAACATAAAAAAAAACTTACCGAACCCAAACTTTTAAATGGTAATCCAAACAAGTGCTTAAAATATACAAAATGATCATTTCAAACAAGCAGAGAGAAACTGTGGGAAGTTGCCATCCTCACTGATGTGAACTCAGTTGAAAGAAAGTCTGGAAAGAATGTGTCAATGTCCCTCTGTCTTTCTCCTCTAGTTCACGCCATTCCTTCATCAGAATCATTTGAACCAGAAAGGATGACTCACTAACTAAGCAGCCATTTTTAGCAACATTACGAAAAATTGCACTGAGTGTTTCAGTGGGAGGCAATGAAAGAGAAATATTTCACTTGACACTGAGAAGCTCGTGTGAGAGCGCAAAACAGGCATGGGAGGGGGAAAAAGGAAGTAGGGAGGAGGGGGTTGATTTTCAGAGCTAATAAGTTATCAAACTGAGACAATTACTGCCGATTTGAGGCGGAAAAGCAAGGGATGCATGTGGCGACGTGACGCCTTTTGTCTTATATAGAAGAAGTGGGTGGAAATGGGTCTTAGATCATTACTGAGCTTTAGCACGGCTTGTATTGATGCACATAAATGTCTTACATGATAATTAGGGAAATGCATGAGTGTGTGCAGTTATTCAGTGTTTTCTTACCTTGCTGAGCACCTCTAGTCTCTTTCTCTGTTTCTCATTAGTCGCTAGAGGAGCAAACTGTTGCAGTAGCAGGGGACTTGGAGGGGTGGTTATGTCCAGGAAGTATTTGAAAGCCTGATAGATGGTACAGGGTGGAATACGACTCTCGTCCGTCCAGTTACTTATCACACCTGCAGAAGATAAAGAGCTTCTGATTGGTTAAGAATGCAGATATGAACTAGATTTTTCGGGTTAATCCTGATTGAACCAGTAATTTACTCATGTTTTGACTAGCAGCAGATACAGTTGAGGTCAAAAGTTTACACCCCCCTCTTTCAGAATCTGCAAAATGTTAATTATTTTACCAAAATAAGAAGGATCATACAAAATGCATGTTATTGTTTATTTAGTACTGACCTGAATAAGATATTTCACATAAAACATGTTTACATATAGTCCACAAAAGAAAATAATAGTTGAATTTATAAAAATGACTCAAAAGTTACATGAATCTTGTAAAATAATTAACATTTTGCAGATTCTGAAAGGGGGATGTAAACTTTTGACCTTAACTGTGTGTTACATGGACTTCACTCTTCAATTTTAATTTTTTTTTTTTTTGCTGTGATACCTTGAACCATCATTTAATGTTTCTCAAAGAAGCTTTCAATGAATGGTTCTTCAAAAAAGCTTTTTTTTCTTAGTGTGAAGAACATTTTATAATCTAAAGAACAGAATAAAGAACCTTTATTGCTTCTGCTGAAGGTTCTTCATGGAACCTTAGATGGCAATAAAGAACCATTATTTTTAAGAGTGTACTGCAAAACTTTAAATTGCTTAATGGATAGAAAATAAATTTTCGTCTTTCTTCAGTGGAAGTCCTCTTTCCCATACAATAAAAAATGAAGGCGACATGCATGGATATCAAGCTCCAAATATGACAAAAGTAGCACAATAAAAGATGTCAATATGACATGTGCACTATAATTTAGTCATATGATATAGGTTTGTGTGAGGAAAAATCTGAAAATTTACCTGAAAATCTGGCCTTTTTTCTCTCAACTCTCACTCTTACTTTTGCATATTCATACTTTAAGAACGAATGAGGTTTGCCATCATTGCCGTATAACTTGATGTGACATTCACACATTCATGAATGCAAATATGATTTTAGAGTTATAGTGGACAATGACTTAAATTTGACCTATTTATCTCATATTAAACTGATAATATGCCTTCTGAGGACCTGAAATATAAAGTACAAGTCATTTGGACTGCTTTTATTGTGATTTGTTTTATCATGTGCCAAGGCACGTTTTCTTTGCCATTTGTATATCCCATGGAAGAAAGTAAGTCATATGTGTTTGGAACGACATGTGGATGAGTTTTTATTTTTGGGTGAACTGTACACTGATAATGTGCCCAATGCATCTACTTTTGTTAAAATACCTCTTTTGTCCACAATAATGCAGACTTCATCTGTAAAGATTGTCAGATAAAGGGGAAAGAATTGCAGCAACCTCATTTTCCCTCTCTAAAGGTCACTGACCAGTTTTCAGTCATCCTGACATATTTCTCAACAAGGTAAGGTGAGGAATCTCACTTGAGCTAACCTTTTTAAAAGACAAGTAGGTCCTATCATTAAAACTGATAGACTGTACATGTACAGCTCTGCAAAAAGATATGCAGTGTCTTTAACACAGCAAAGAAATATAAAAAGGGACATCCTACAGAACCCCCAGCAAAGAATTGCCATGACATTGTTTAAAGTATCCAGAGAGATATTTCTGAAAATATTTAGCATGACAGCATCAAAATCTGTCCCTGCGGGTGAAGTTCTGGATGCCAAAATTGTCTATTTAATCTAAATATCTCTGTCATAGATCATAATGAAGCCACAGCAGATCAATCCTGCATTCACTCTTTAACATTAAAGGAGACATATTATGCCCCTTTTTACAATATGTAATATAAGTCTCTGGTGTCCCCAGAATGTGTCTGTGAAGTTTCAGCTCAAAATACTCCACAGATCATTTCTTATATCATTTTGAAAATGCCTATTTTGAGTGGAAGCAGAAAAACGCTGTTTTTCGTGCCTGACTCTTTAAATGCAAATTAGCTGCTGCTCCCCGCCCCCTTTTCCAGAACAGAGTTGCGCCATTACAGCTTGTACCTGCTAAAAAACATCTGATTATCATGTTTATCGTGCTGAAATCATGCGTTTTAAACCATATGAGTTTAAACTTCTGATATACGGTTTTCTGAGCGCACACATCCGAAGCACACGGACAGAAAGTGGCTGTCACAGCATGTGAGTACTACACTAAGTTATCATTCACACACAAGTTTAAATTAAAAACCCACAAGAGTTACAAAAACAGTCAGTTATGTCTGTGAAGGTAAACTGCTGGGAAATGAATCACATGTTTATATTAGATCTGTGTGGCAGCAGCAATATACAGTAAATAAATCAATAAATCCACTGCTCTGTTGTCTCCTCTGAGGCTGGGACTCTAAAATAGTGTTCTGTGCTCATCTGTGCCAAAGACAGACCAGTTAGCATGTTTTGCTCAAACCTTTGCCATGGCATTAGAGCTGGTACACCGTTGTCGCTTGCGAAAACACAGTAGCGGCGCCGTGGGTGGAAACTCACAGATTAAGGGGTGGTAATATTATAATGAGATCCCTTTGAAACGTCACCAAGGGAGCGAAATCAGACGCGCTCGTTTTCTCAGACGCTTGCAGAAAAAGTCTTACCAAAACAAAGTTACTGGGTTAATCTTTTTCACGTTTCATTGGTTGATATATACACCAGGGACCTGATTATAGCACTTAAAACCTGAAAAAGTCAGATTTTCATGATATGTCACCTTTAAATCAAGCGATTAAGTTGTCATGTGGTTTTTAAATGGTGTGTTTTACAATTGAATAATAATTAGAATTCAGTATGTAAATGTTGCAATGAGTGCTTACATGCAGACTGCACTGATAACTATCAAGGCTCAGCTTATTATAAAAGCCTAACAATGCAAAAGAATTGCATTTACATGAGATTTGAATTTATTGTTGCATGCAAACATCAAATAAGCTGGTGAAGTTAAAGAAAAATCCTTTTTTATACATTTTTAACTGTTCAGAAAGAAACATTTATATGCATTCATATGACACATTGTCGGTTAAGCATAATCAATACTGTAAATACATGGTAGTGACCAATCAGTGCAAGCTTGTTTCATCTTAAAAATAAATAATTTAATTAATTAATATATAAAATATAAAATGTATAGTATATACATTTTATAAAACGATATACTCAGTAACTGTTTTAATATAGTATCCAAGTGGAAACTATGGTTGCCTTTGTCATTTTATGGTAAGTGTTACTAGTCAAAGCTAGCTCACTTTCCAGTAAATGTGACATGAGCAGCACTATGGACCAGGTTACCCTGATCCTTGGCTCATCATGAACACCAGAATACCTGATGAACACATTGTTCGGCAGACAATGGCATATCCATCCTTTGCTCTGTGTTCACAAAATCATATTTGATTGGGGGTCTGGCAGACTTGTATGGATGAAATACTAGAGGTATCACGTCTCTCCTCTGAATGTCAGCTTTAGATTATTTTTATGTAGATGCTGTCACTTTCCATAAGATAGCAAAGCAGATGTTTGAAGTTATTTTGGAAAGTTGCTTTTCATTTGTTGACATTTGCAAGAAATATGAAATTTAAGCCTATAAGATGCTTGAAGCTAGAATGTTATTTTGTAATACTTAATTTTTTTGTGTATCATAATATTTTTGATTAGTTTCAGATATTTGCATATTATCATGATGACGAAAATAAAACTCATAGTTACCCAACGCTGTGTTTCTTTCTTCCAAGAACTCCACTTTCACAATTTGATTGACAGGCGGTGCGTCCTCCAGTTTCTCAATAAGAGTCATAACTAGAACTTCGTTGTTGCCAGGGAAAACGCCTAAATGGTCACCAGGCAAGTATTTCAGGCTCTCGTGGTTGTTGGCATCAAGACGCACAAATATAGTCGATCGGCTAGTAGACAGGAAGTAAGAAAACATGTTAATATTAAACAGTTGCAGTCATTCTTAAAGAGATTATAAAATATACTGTATAGTCATACACAAGAGAAATTGGCCCTTTGCTAAGCTTTGCCCACATTAGGTATTTTTGTTAGAATAGGCTGGAATGAAGTGTGACATTGCAAAGCATTTTATCTGCCATTTTTACAGTGGGGAAAAAAGTATTTAGTCAGCCACCAATTGTGCAAGTTCTCCCACTTAAAAAGATGAGAGCATCCAAATAAAAGTTTTTGTTTACATAGCCTAATATATGTGTGTGTACTGTGTATATTTAATATGTATATATAAATACACACACATACCGTATATATTTTGAAAATATTTACATGTATATATTTATATTCATCGAATTTATGTTATATATAAATCTATTTTATATGTAAACAGCATATTTTTCTTAAATATATGCATGCATGTGTGTGTATTTATATATACATAATAAATATACACAGTACACACATATACAGTATATTATGTGAACAAAAACTTTTATTTTGGATGCGATTAATCGCGATTAATCGTTTGACAGCACTAATTTAAAAGTAACATTATAAAAACTCAAGATACAAATTATAAAAAAACACTTCTGTTATCGACATTAATTTAGCTAGAAGCAAATGTATTTTCTGTTACAGATTTTCTTAACTCCTCAGGGTTTAATACAGTATTTTACCATATTACACACACATACCGTATATATTTTGAAAATATTTACATGTATATATTTATATTCATCGAATTTATGTTATATATAAATCTATTTTATATGTAAACAGCATATTTTTCTTAAATATATGCATGCATGTGTGTGTATTTATATATACATAATAAATATACACAGTACACACATATACAGTATATTATGTGAACAAAAACTTTTATTTTGGATGCGATTAATCGCGATTAATCGTTTGACAGCACTAATTTAAAAGTAACATTATAAAAACTCAAGATACAAATTATAAAAAAACACTTCTGTTATCGACATTAATTTAGCTAGAAGCAAATGTATTTTCTGTTACAGATTTTCTTAACTCCTCAGGGTTTAATACAGTATTTTACCATATATATGTATTTATTTACTTTTATGTAAAATTCAGTTTAGAGCCATCCAAACACACCAATCCTCCATAGACAAACATTAGAAAATGATGGTAGATTGCTAAGTTGAATTGGTCACAAATGTTTTTAAGGCAGAACTTAATGTCAAAGACTTTAATATGAATGTTAATCTGAGAAAATTAGAAATTAGACAGAATATTAGCAAAAACATACTTCGATCTGGCACTTTGTAGGTTCTGTCTCATCAGAAATTTGGCCCCATAAACTTTCTTCTTATGGATGCTGTAAAGCGCTGAGAGTGGACACAGAAACCAATCAACAGTTAAAACATGCTGTGTGAAATTAGACCATATTAAACATCAAATGGCAATTTAGCGGCCCTACAACTTCATTTGCTATAAAACTCACGATGGAGCCGAGCCGCCCATTTCAAGATAATTTCGAGGACTTTAGATGCAATGGTAAAAAGTCAGTGATATAGGAAATCAGGCTTGAAAGCACTAAATGCATTGTTTACACTTTAATCAATTGAATAAGGAAGTGTTTACAATCCTCTGGGTAATGCTAACACGGCGCTGAGACAATTCGTGTCAAGCTAATGAGCCACTAAAATGGCAGTCCCTTTAAGAGTCAATTGGCATGCGTCATAAATTGAGGCGATAAAAAAACTTGGCCATTCACATCATTTAATTTGATAAAAGCTTATTAGCTTTCTGAAATGATGAGTCATTCCTTGATGAATGTACCTTGCGTTAGTGTCGGTGCCTCCGCCGTGTATGTCATCCGGAACTTGCTTTTCTTCCAGCTACGATCGTTGCTAATCAAGGAATCATTCGCTTTCTCAATATTAACATCGTCGCCGACACAGAAAACGTCACATGCAGCCTGGGATAAATGGGATAAAAACTCATTTAAAAGCATTTAAAAAAATAAATAAAAGGTATATACACAGTACATACACTGTAAATGTTTTATAGCCTTAAAAATGTCAATGAAAAAACAAAATAATAATAATAAATAAGAAAAGTATAAGTGCAGTACAAGAAATATACACTAAATATATCATTTAGGCGTAAAATGTGTAAATTTAAATATGCATAATAACAATTTTTTATCCAAATTAACTGTTTCTATTTAGGTAAAAAATATATATTTAATACAGTACAACTGAATCAACCTGACTACACCAACAAGCTCTTTAAATAACAGCTTAAATTTTGCAATTATTTATTTTTGCATTTTGTTACAAAAACAAATGCTGATTTTTTTTTTTTCAAATATAGAATCCGTGATTATAAAGCCCCAAAAAGGGCAAAATAATTATCGTTATAGTAGTCTATTACTATTTGTGAGGTATGTTCTTGTACTCTGCACTGAAAAAAATTATTAATCGAATTTACTAAAAACATTTAAGGAAAGTGGTTGCAATCAATTTATTTTAGCTAAATTTAAATAAACAAATTTAGCTGACTAACTTTCAACATTTTGTTTTATTTAAATGTAGCTCAAATAAATTGTTTGCAACAACTTACCTTAAAAAAATGTAGTATAATTTTTTTCAGTGCACACAATGACAATAAGGTTAAAAAAATTATAATTCTGAAATCATATACATTTGTGTAAAGAACAACCCATAATATAAATACTTTTTGCAAATCTAAACTTGATAGCCAATATAAACCTAATTTTGATTTTAATAGGTGACAACAAATAGTTTCTACAGTGTAGTTCATTTTAAAAACAATACATGCAAAGTAGTGACTGTAGCCCACTGTTCGCTTATGGCAGTACCTTGAAGACCTTCTTGGCCCATGTTCTGAAGGATTCCTCTTGGCCGCAGAGTTCATCTCCCTCTCCCATGCGCAGGATTCGTTCCCCACCGAGCTCTTCGAACAGCGTGTCCACTGCGTGGGCAAACGCACAGAAGTGTGGGTATGCCCGAGAGCCAAGGCCAAACACAGAGAATCTGCATGGGAGAAACAGAGTGTTGAAAACACTTTAAGCACATGAACACAAACAAAACGAAGCGTATTCTAAGAGTGGGGTGGTTGTGGACATCAGGCCAGGGGCTGTGAGCTTTGATCCTGAAACTATGAAAACTAAACAAGGATGAAATTCAAGGCCAGAGAGGATGTTACGCAAGCATGTGCACATGCATACATACGTACAAAGCTCACAAGTCAGAGCTGATTTGCAAAAAGTGTGAAATTTCTTTTGATTGCTTCAGGATGGATTTTCTTTTCAAACTAAACTTCTTTTAGATGGTTGTTCTCTGTTCTTTTGCTCTTTGTATTTTTAGTTTTCAAGAAGTTGATGAACTTCAATTTAAGCCAGAGGGACCACAAAGACACCGGAAGAAACCAAATACACACACACATAGGAGAATATCAAATCAAAGTCACCACAAAATCAAAAGAAAAAAGAGAAAATGAGAAAACAAGTAAATATATTTTGCATAAAGAAATTAATTTTGAGAAATGTAGGCCTAATTTAAGACCATTGAGAATATGTGCGTTGCAACATTTTCCCTCACTGTAAAAAAAATTATATGATCAGTAAAGCATGACAACGTATGTTCTTACATTACTTTAACTCATCAAAATAAGTTGGACAATTTAAACTTTTTACATTTCAAATTCAACTTGATTTTTAAGTCAATTTAATGTAATTTAATTTAATGTACAGTATATTTAAGAATTTAAGGCAGCAACTGAACGTACATTTTTGAGTTATTTTGAATATTTTTTACAGTGGTTATTTATTTATTTATTGTTTGTTTGTTTGTCATTGAAATCATGTATCTATTTAAGCCATTTTAAGCCTTTTTGCATTAAAAACGTTTTTGAATTGTGGCATAATTTATCTAAAAAAAATTAATAATAATAATTATTGACTGAAATCCAGAGGGATCACACAGACACTGGAAGAAACCAAAGAGAAGAAAATTATAAAAACAAGTTCAAGTCACCACAAAATCAAAAGAAAAATATTACAAGAGAAAATAAGAAAACAAGTAAAAATATTTTCCATAAAGAAAATTAATTTTAATTAAATTTAGGTCTGCTTTAGGACCATTAAGAATTTTTGCACTGCAAAAACATTTTGGCTGAATTACTGTAATGTAATTTTATTTATTTATTGTTCAATTATTGAAATCAGTTATCAATTAAAGCCAGTACAATACAAATTCACATAATAAATACATTATTTCTTAAATAAAAATGTTTTTTATTTATAATATTATATGCAATATAATTTATTTTAATAAAGTACATTTCATATATAATTTTATATATCAGAATCTGGGAGGAAATATGCTTATGCTTTGTGCTTTTTTTAATGCAAAAACATTTTGAATTGTGGCATAATTAATCAAACGACTTTTTGGCATGATTTTGATTTTTTTCCTTCTTTTGATTTTGAGGTGGAATAACCCAGACATGTTTTTAAAATGTTGAATATTTTCTCCAAATACAGGCAGTACAGTACCTGAGATTAGCAAGTGGTCCAGTGCTCCCAAAGTTGGCTTTGGATTCAGGTTCGTCGCTGGAGGATTTGCGGGTATCAGAATATGAAGAGACGCTGTTAAAACGCACCTTGTACGTCCTGAGGGACAGAAAGAGAGAGAGATTTTTTTTGTGTGTGTGTTTATGTGAATGGTTCCAGCGTAAAGAAGAGAGAAGAAATGCATGTTACGTGTTAATGTGTGTGCCTGTTGCATATATGTTAGACTTAGTAGTAGGTGTGTGAACTGAAACACTGAAAAAAATGAATTATGGGAAAGCAGATGGGTGGGAGGACGAGAAGAAAATCACTCGCTCGGGTCTCCACTCGCGCACACACTCACTTTCGGTCTTCTACGCTGGTGGTGGGATGTCTCATCTCCATCAGTGCCGCACCAAATTTCTGTAGTGGAAAAGGGGAGAAAGAAAAACAAGAGAGAAGTTACTGGCCCTTCCCACGCATGTTCTCAATCACAAATTCAACCAGGACCTACCAGCATAATGCAGGTTCTCCATTGTACAGTATATGTGTGAAGTCCTTTATCATCATGATGAGAACATTCTAAGTGTTGACAATTTGATTCAAAGCAAAACAAAATGAATGATGTGCTCATTGAAATACTAGTGCGCTAAAGCAAACTTCTACTTTAATAACTCACCTCTCCGTTCTCAGGAGGGTCCCCATTGCCGAACGTACTTGTCACCACTAACACAAGCGTCTCGTGTTCCAAATCGACGGTGTCATATTCATCCATGGACATCACCTGCATTATCAAATAATATAGCATAATACATATGACAACTTGCTTGTGCGGCTACATCTACATGATTGTATAACCTCAGTACAAACATCATCCATCTCAATAGTTGTATTAGTACTTGTTGTTGTTTATTAGTTTATTGTAGTTTTATGACTTTTTTTTATTTAGACATAAGAGAGAGGAGACAGTGGAGAGAGTTAGGGAATGTGACTGGAATATTATTCAAAATAAATAAACTTCAGTAATTTTTTTCACATTATAGTATGGGATTTTTGGGGCAATGCGATTATTAAATATACTGTCATTGTCAGACAGAAACCTCAACATTTATTTTTCATAAATCAGTTCTATTGGTCACTTTTTATGTTTTGAGAGTGAATTTTGTAAATATTCATCCAATGAAAAGTATTAAAAAGAGCTTGTGACTGAAATTTGTAACTCCATCGGTTCCTACAACTGTCAGCAAAACCTCATAGCTCCACCACACGTCCTTGCCTACATCTTTGGGTAAATAGAGAACTGGCTGCTTGAATTACTAGTTACAACAGTTTTATTTATTAAAGAAACACTATAATGTCTATAAAGGCTAATGTTTTGTGTATTTGAGGAGCAGAGAAGATTGTCTTTGTTCTGCTTTTGCCGTCTAATCATGTCTTATACAGCCTTTGCATAGCACTTCATCTTTTATAACATGAGATTTTGGCCAAATGTATTCAACATCAGGAAAAAAAAATTAACGCTCGCATAGCTACAATAAACGTGCAATAACTAAGTTGATGAAAACATAATTCAGTGCTCTTAGTTACTGCCTCACATGTAACCATTCTAATGACGGAAAAAACATGTTTCTTCAACAGTCGCTGGTCAAAAACTTGCAAATATTCAGTTTTTGTACTTGATTTTGCTAAAATGTTAATAATGACTCATGCAAGTGTCTGATCATATGTAAAGCCACAGTACAAACTTTGATGATGTGGTGTTTAATTATTCAAAAACTACAGGGTTTTCCTGAAGAATAGCAGGTTTGGAAGGTTTCCGCCTGACAGAAACGATATGTTCTTATTAATATATTTAACACACTACCGTGGGGTTGGCAAAATACAATAAAAACAGTAATATTGCGAAATATTATTGCAATTTACAATAACTGTTGTCTATTTGAATTTATTTTAAAATGTAATTTATTCATGTGACGCAAAGCAAAATTTTCAGCATCATTTACTCCAGTCTGCAGTGTTACATGGTCCTCTGGAAATCATTCTAATATAATGACTTGCTGCTCAAGAAACATTTCTGATTATTATAAATGTTGAAAAGTTGTGCTTATTAATTTTTTTGTGGAAATAGTGATACATTTTCTTCCAGGATTTTTTGTTGAAAAGAAAGTTCAAAAGAACCGTATTTATTTGAATCACTTATTTTATTAACATTATAAATATCTGTATCTTTCGATCATTTCAATGCCTCCTTACTGAACAAAAGTATTCATTTCTTTCCGAAACCTTCTAAAAAGCCCTTGCATCTATCCATTTTATTTTTAGACATTTTTCAACAACAGCAACATGTCTGCTTAGGCCATGGCTCTTTCGCATTACTTTCATTTTATTTACTTAAAATTACTTTCATTTTATTTACTTAAAAGGTGCACTTGTTAAGACTAAGGCATTCACTTACACTTCATTCAAATCACAAACCCTAAGTATTACACTGGTCTGTTTGAACTATGACAACTGAAGTAGGGACCCAAGCCTTGTCTATCACTCAGAATATTACACTTGTGGATGGACTTTCTTGACTTGGGCCAGTAAGCAACCACCTAAAACATTCAAGGATCACAGTGGCCACTTTTGCACCAGCAAGCATGTAATCTAGTTATTTGCACTGTTTGTGAAAACATATATAACGCTTCATCCACTAGACATGGCCATTTTGATGTGATTGGTTTTTCTGTCTCATTTCTAGGCCAGGAGCAAAAGTTTGGATATTAGATCAGCATTTGGAGAGATTTTAGGCAATGTTTTCGAGAACCACACAATGTGCATCAAGAATGGGAGGCACGTTATCTCTTGATCCTAACGTACCGCCAAAAGGGGTGTAGAGGGATTTGAACAGTTCGTACCGCGCCTAACGAGCAGCTAATGCGCCATGATACAATTAACAGAAAAGACGCATCAGTGCGTGTGGCAGGGCAAATGCCTTCAGGACATGAGGAGAGAGAGAGAAGCGGTATATCTGCGTCATCTGCATGTAAATCACGTAATAACAAGCGCACATGAACGAGATTGATTATTCTGCTAGATTATAAAAATAACTTTGCATTTAACTGCTATCCCAAGGCAAAATACATGATCAACTCAATACTTTTATAGGTCACATAGTTTCGAGTGTAATGGGATCTTATCTTAACCAACAGCTCGATTTGATTTTTGGAATTTGATGGTATTGGAGGAAAAGTAATTGTGGCAAAAGACGCATCTGTGTAAGCCATCGCATAGCACACCTTGGTGTGCTCACTCTGCAATCTGCAGTCTTGAATTGAAAGTGACGTGAGTGACGTGACATGTGGCCAAATATGGTGACCCATACTTGGAATTAGTGCTCTGCATTTAACCCATCCAAAGTGCACACACACAGCAGTGAACACACACACCGTGAACACACACCCGGAACAGTGGGCAGCCATTTATGCGGCGGCGCCCAGGGAGCAGTTGGGGGTTCGGTGCCTTGCTCAAGGGCACCTCAGTCGTGGTATTGAAGGTGGGAGAGAGCGCTGTACATTCACTCCCCCCACCTACAATCCCTGCCGGTACGAGACTCGAACCCACAACCTTTGGGTTACGAGTCCGACTCTCTAACCATTAGGCCACGACTTCTCGAAAGGGAGATTTTTGTTGTCTTATGTCAATATTCTTTGTCATTTTGTTTACATCAATGTTTACGTGCAAATCCACTGAAGGCATTCATTGGGGATGAATAGAAGATGGGAAGGGTTTTAAGAATCACGCACAGATAACAATATATTATTTGCGGTTTAAGAACAATGGGCTTACCTTGGCATCAAATGCATGCTTGAAAATCTCACAGAGCGTTTTTGCATAGTCCTGCGACTTCCCAGTTTCTGTGGCGAACAAGATGGTGGCTTTGACTCTCTTGGCCATGGCTTGTCCCATGAGTTTGGCGGAGAATTTCACAGCCCTGCAAGTTGCACACAAACATGTCAGATGCAAGAAGAGTTGCTGCAATAAATGGATGAACTTCACAGTTATTGAACTGAACTGAATCAACACTGAACTGCCTTGAGATGAATATTGACACTACAGGGTATCAGCAGAGTTTTTAAAATCAAATTTAAGGCTTTTAAGATCTTTTTTTTATTCATAAACTGTTACAAGCTCAAAAAACATCATGCACCTTAGAATATTATACTTTATACTTTTATAAATATACATTTTATACTTTTATTCAATATAAACATATGTACTGATGTTGGTTCATATACCAATATATCAATACACGCGTAGAGTGATATTAGATTTCGCTGATATAATAATGATCTGTGGAAAGAGAGATTACAGATTATTGTGCCGATACTAATAAAACCTATATACTGAATATGCTAAATCTTTCATTCTCGTGATGGGCGGCCCAGAGAGAAGTCGCAAGAATTTACATCAAATAAAATCCAGATTCAGTTTGTGTATCTAAATGCCTATAATAACAAGGGGAAAGTAGACATAATGTCAGACTTTTAATTATAAATGTCACGTTACGCTGTTGAGGGAACACACTGGAGGCACGAGAAAACTAGAACGGTCTTTAATCAAGGAAGCACAGAGGCTAATCCACAAGGCGCTTGAGCCAACACACGTAGACAACAAGTAGAACCAACAAATACAAATTGAACAGACTGGGGCTTATAAGGACTGGATAACGAGGGACAGACAGGTGTGGGGAATCAATTAATAATCAAACTAAACAAGGACAGGAACAAGACCAAATAAGGCAAAACAGGAACTGAAACACATGACCAAACAGGTCCAATCCTGAAAATAAACAAGCCTGGAATATGCGGGGGCTCTTATTTTCAAATGCAGTCACTTCCAGACAAAAATATGCGCTCTTACAATCATCTACAACATATTACAATATAATCACCATAAACATTGTTATAATTTAACAGTGCTTAAAAACATGCAGTGCTCACATTGATCTAAATCACAGCCTTCTGAAGTTTAATAATTCCATTAAGTTGTATCACAGTCATTGCTTTAGGACCTTTAAAAATGATCATTAAGACTTTTCTTGTAACATACAAGTCTTTTTATGACCTTTAATTTGATCTAAATGAATTTAAGACATTTTAAGACTTTTTAAGGACTCATGGGTATCCTGAACCTTTATCTTTTTAGAGATGCTTTACAGCAGAATATGAATGTGTTCGTGAAGTATGCAAAATTGATTTTGTTATTTTGCGGATTAGCTTTGAAAAAAATCTGTATTGTACAAAGCACTATATAAATAAAGGCGACTTGACTTGACTAAAAATCTCATCGATTATGAAATGTGCAACAGCGTTCCTGAAAATGATCTCTTCCACCACCTCTCAGCGAGAGTTCAACACACTGACAGACACTTTCCCCTCATTTCCGAGACCACAATCACACAAACGTAGCTACAGTATATCCTGCGGGCAATTACTGTAATAGCTCAGAGGCTGAACGCTGAAGGGGCACTGAAAGAAACCTGAGTGTGATTCAGTGAGTTAGACTCACAGCATAATAACAGGGAAAATATGGTGGAAAGCACTCTTAAACAGCCATTAACACAACCGCCTGCTGAAATTCCCAGGCTACGGGTTATAATTACAACAAAAGGCTGGCAAATAGGTTGAGCACTGAAGACGGCTGGCCTTCATAAGCACCATACAGGTTCAACTCAATGCACACTTTGTGCTTGAGACAAAAACAAACAGTAGAAGGTCTCGAGCTCTTCACCCACTCACTTGGCAAGTTTCTTGAATCCAATTGCTCTTTTCTTTGTGGGCGTTCCATTCATCCCTTTCCACACGTGAGTGTTCCACGGGTCATGCTGGACAGTGAAAGAAAGAGAGAGCAAGAGAAAGTAGCAGAGCATATTTTAGTTATGAGAACTACAGGCTGATTGTGAACAAGTGATTGTAACAGAGTTCTGCAAAGAGTCCCAGAAAACCCAGAAATTGAATTGTATATTTACTATTTTATCATTTAAACCAAACCAGTTTACTTTTGTGAAATTATTTGCTTGAAAAGTGTTTGTGCTTCTTTCTTTATAATAGATGCCACCTTGTTTACCTTACTTAACACAATTACATCCATCCATTCTAAGTATGGCTTAAGAATTAAACGTCACCATTACAAGTTTGCAAAAAGATGTTTTTGCTATTTGCAAATTAACAAAAATCTTGATTGTACTCATTAGTGAAAATCAAAATCTTGATATTAATGTAAACTGGACAAAATACATACCTGGTACTCAAAAGAAGGTGTGAGGTGATAGTTGAGCATTTCCTGGTGGAAAACAGGTGTAATGCTGCCTGACATGGGCGGCACTATCCAAACCCAGTCACCCGGGCAGCCTCCCCTCACTCTGTACTCATTCTCCATGTGCTTTATGAAGGACTCGGTGGCTGAGTGATGGTCTACTATGGTAACCTTTGACACCTACAAGGAAAAATTGGAAAGAGTGAGACCAGATCAGACCAAAACTAAGATTAAATGCAGCTTGTGTAGCTAATCAACCAGTATGGCCTTTCTGATGAAGCTAGTCAAGCAGCGCCTCATGCAAAAAATACAACAGCTACACTATAAAAACTGATTCTTTAAACAAGTAAATAATGAAAAGTTACATATTTTATTGTTGATTATAGTTTTTGGGGTTACTTAATATTCTAAAGTATTTTTTGGCAAGTATATTGTACGGTGGCCGAGAAGTGCAAAACAAATCACAATTCTGAAAACAAAATAACAAATTACAAACGCAAATGCAAATCTAAAAAACTAAATAAAAATTCAGAAAACACAAAAACAATTCCGAAAACATTATAACAAGTCAAAAAACACAACGACAAATCCGAAAACAAAATAACAAGTCAGAAAACACAACGACAAATACGAAAACAAAATATCAAGTCAGAAAACACAACGACAAATCCGAAAACAAAATAACAAGTCAGAAAACACAACGACAAATCCGAAAACAAAATATCAAGTCAGAAAACACAACGACAAATCTGAAAACAAAATACCAAGTCAGAAAACACAACGACAAATCTGAAAACAAAATACCAAGTCAGAAAACACAACGACAAATCTGAAAACAAAATACCAAGTCAGAAAACACAACGACAAATCTGAAAACAAAATACCAAGTCAGAAAACACAACGACAAATC
>NW_015505440.1:585167-617116 GCF_001515645.1 Sinocyclocheilus grahami | reverse complement strand
CAAGTCAGAAAACACAACGACAAATCTGAAAACAAAATACCAAGTCAGAAAACACAACGACAAATCTGAAAACAAAATACCAAGTCAGAAAACACAACGACAAATCCGAAAACAAAATATCAAGTCAGACAACACAATGACAAATCTGAAAACAAAATGCCAAGTCAGAAAACACAATGACAAATCCAAGAATAGGTCTCTGCGGACCAAAAAGGGGGCGTTTCTCAAACGTTCAATGTCATTTTCATCTCATCTAAATTATAATGCCTGAATACTGCCTGATAAAGTAGCATTTATGAGAGCTGCGCAGCTTTTGTGTACAGCTGTTACAAGGGAAACCGTTCCAAAAGTGCCTCCTACTGGCAGAGAATCAATTTGCATGTTCAATAAGGCTGTTTTCTACTTTTGAACTGTGTCTTAAGGCTGTTGGATATAACGCAATTCGTTTGATTTTCCTAATAAAAAGACTGTTCAACTCTTAATATTTTGTATTTATATTCTCCCCTTTAAATTCTCTCCGCCCCACATAAAAAAATCCTAATTTAACATACCTCTGCCTGTTTTTTGGGGGGTTTTTGCATTCCCATTTGCTCAAATAGCAAAAGAAAAACCCACAATAGTATTTTCACGACTTATAAAAAGAATAAAAAAATTAGAGAGATACTGATAACGGCAGTCAGAAGAGAGTACTGTCAAATTTACACCACTCCCAGACGCTGAAGAAACACCCTCGCAATAGCGTTAACTAGTTTTTTGTATTCTGATTCAAAGGTAATATAATACAGAGTACAGTGTTGCAAATGTATGCATATTTTTGATTCCATAGTAAGGGCAATTCATACAATACATTTAAACTGAGCTACTTTAATACCATCTCCGAACTTTCTACCGCTAGTCTGCTGTTCTTTATAACTTGATTGACAGATGTCTCATCCAGTCTGCGGTAAGTAATCTATTCTCAAACCAATGGCGCTGTTTCAAACTATACCTACCTCTTCCGGGTTGTCTGATTTGTCGTTGTGTTTTCTGACTTGTTATTTTGTTTTCGGATTTGTCATTGTGTTTTTTAACTTGTTATAATGTTTTCGGAATTGTTACTGTGTTTTCTGAATTGTTATTTTGTTTTTTAGATTTGCATTTGCGGTTGTAATTTGTTATTTTGTTTTCAGAATTGTGATTTGTTTTGCACTTCTCTGCCACCGTAATATTGTCTTTAAATGTAATATAGTTTACAGTTATTGGTAACACTTTACAATACGGTGGCACTAATATGCATTAATTCATGCTTAACTAATGCACAGATAATCATGAGTTAATATATAACCATATAACCTAAACCATTTATTAATAATTACTGCATGAGCAACAAATGAACATTCTGCATGATTCATAGATTAAGTAATCAATAAATTGCTATTTGTTAAATGTGTCATAATGTATTAATTCCCTAATAACATTTTATATTAACTAATGTGTAAATTTGTGTGTTAATTACCACAATGGGTCAAAGCCATGCATAACATAATGATACCTTTGCAAATCATTATCTAATGATTAATTAAAGTAGACAAATGGAAGTTGAAGTACACAGCTTTGACCACTATGGTAATAAACATATGAATTCACATCATTAGTTAATATAATATGTTATTAGGGAACTAATACATTATGACACACTTATTTATTAATTAATCTATGAATGATATAGAATGTTCATTAGTTGCTAATGTAGTAATCATTAATAAATGGTTTAGTTCTTCATGAGTTATACATTAACTGGTGATTATCTGTGCATTAGTTAAGCATGAATTAATGCATATTTGTGCACTCGTATAGTAAAGCTTTACCCAATTATTATATGTTCTCTAATAGAATCATAAAGAATAGAATCAATAAAATGTCAATGCTTGACAAAGAAAATGTCCATAATATAGCCCAATCCCCAAATTGTGTGTGTGTGGTTTTTTTTTTATCTGACACAAATCCAGTGTGTTTTCCCAGCATACAAACAGCAACAATTGTATGCATTCTTATTTTCAAATGCATTTTATCTTGTGATGCTTAATGCAGCATGTTGACGTAAGTCAATACAACCTACAATTAAATCCACAGATTGGCGTGTATTGCAGCACGTCTAGTTTTCCAAGTAGATGTAATTGTTATCTGCCATTGTTTTGACTCCATCCGCAATTATGAAAGATAAGAAAACTGAGCACAGCTACTTACTAACGTCTAATTAGTTTATCAGTGTTGAAACGGTTCCGCAAAAGCCTTTTAGCAAGAAATAAGGTCTTGTGGGTAAACAAACTGCAGGGGGTGTGCAATAAATATCAATAAAAATGTTTCTTCAGTCACAGGAGCTTTCAGTTAAATGTCCAATGTGCTTAACTCTAATAAATAGAACAGAAGAGATTCAAGCTTTTGATTTGTGAAAGCCGGTTTATGCTTTGTTCGCTTGCATGGGTCTTTATGAATGCTGCATGAACGTGAACGCAGGGATTTGCTTTTAGGCTCTAGGAGAAGCTGTGTAAAGAGATGAACTGAAAAAAATTAGATACTGGCAAAAATAGGTAAACGTGACTGAAAATAAGACTAGTGTAAGATTATATGTGGGTGAACCTCACAAAGCTTGTCAAAAACATGTCTGGGCTGAGTTTGACAACAAAATATAAAGCCTATTATATATGTGACCCTGAACCACAAAACCAGTCATATGGGTCAATGTTCTGAAATAAGCTCAATCAAGCTTTCCATTGATGTATGGTTTGTTAGAATAGGACAATATTTGGCCGAGATACAACTATTTGAAAATCTGGAATCTGAGGGTGCAAAAAAATCTAAGTACTGAGTAAATCGCCTTTAAAGTTGTCCAAATGAAGTTCTTAGCAATGCATATTATTAATAAAAAATTAAGTTTTTATATTTTTACGGTAAGAAATTTACAAAATATCCTCATGGAACATGATCTTTACTTAATATCCTAATGATTTTTGGCATAAAAGAAAAATCGATAATTTTGACCCATACAATGTTTTTTTGGCTATTGCTAAATATATACCCCAGCGACTTAAGACTGGTTTTGTGGTCCAGGGTCACATATGTGCATATAGCCTGTTTTTAAGAGCTTCTTTTTGGTGTTGTGACATTATTTATATGACAAACTAGCACATCTCCACATCTAATTATTATCATTAGTGTAAAACATTTATTTATACTGATTATGATTTTATTTATTACAGTATTATATGTATGTGTGTGTTTATTTGATTATGTATATTCATTTAATTGTTTCTTGTTAATCTCCAGACAATATTGACAATTCAAGTATCAGACTTAATTTTGATTAAAATAAAGTCACATTGTCTAAACTCTAAATGGTATTAAAATAGGCTGTATCTTAAGATTTTGACTTTTTATTATTATTATTATTATTAAATTCCCCTATCCATGTGTGCTCAACCCACCTGGAAACTATAAAGGACTGCGATGTTGATCTCCACCAGTGCCTGGTCCTTCCACAGGGATGAAGTCTTCCTCGTGTCCAGCCCCATCATTGTAGCTACTTCCTGAAATGAAGGGAATTAATCATACTGTACATATAGACTATTCATACTGTATTCTCTCAAGATCTGAACCAAGGTTAATAGAACTGCCACTCGTGATCTGCCTTTATAGATCAGGAAGATCTGGAGCCACTGTAAGACTCTCTAAAAAGACATTCTATAGTCAAAAGATTGGACACACTTGACATGAATATGTCTTAAAAACCTTCTGATTTTAAATTATATTTGATAGATATATAACATCCAATGGGTTTGTAATAACACGAAGGTGAGTGAATGATCTTATAGATTATTAGGATATATTTGAGTATATATATTTATATGTGGTAAAGCAAGCTGATTATATAGGCCAGTTGGGCTATTATTGCCTTTTAGAAGTTAAAACTGTAAGTGAATTTATTTTTTAGCATAAAGGGAATATGGAGGAGAGATTGTAATACTGAATGAGTAACATAATGATGATTAAAAACAGCATGTTTATGAATTAAAATCTGCATAAATTAAAGAGAGCAATTTAAAACAGGATAAACAATGCGTAATATAGCGTATAATCAACTTAATCCATTGTAACGGCTCATCAAACACAAACGTGTCATTCCTAATGTCCTGTTGGGGTACAATTTCTAATGCATATGCATGACATTTATAATGATCAAATGTAATGCGGTCTGGGTTCAAACTGTGGTAATGCAGTATAAAAAGTACAACTTCTCAATGGTGCAGGGGTGATTTATGGCTGTCTGGTATGGTACCTCAAGTATGTTGTATCGAGAGCTGTCGCAGAAGTCTCTGACGCCGATCTCTGTCCCCATATACCAGCCGCTGAAGGGGCAGGCTGTGAACTCCAGTCCCCCGATCTCTAACAGCATATTAGACACAGCAGGAAGGCCATACCACTTTAGATTCAGCTCCTTAAACCATTCGAACCTAGACAGACACAGACAGCAGGACGGTCAATACTGAACCCAGCGCAGGGAGAAAAGTTGCATGCGGAAATGTTTTTCAGCGAAAGGTTCTTGAGGTTTATTTGCATAACATAATGTAGTCAGTAGAATATCTTGGCATATGCAGATGTACACCATTAAGCTTTTAGAGCATTCCGTTTACAGTTTCCATCATAATTTCTCTGTTAGTAAATGCGCACATAGTGAGCTGAAAACTGCCAAAACTGTTATTATCTCTAAACCGGCACCTGCAGGTTTCTCAGGTGTTGCGCTAAGAGGCCAAATCCGCCTGTTTCTGTTATTAATGCTGTAAACACAAGTACTCTGGTGGAATGGCTGATCCATTCAGAAGTTTTCACATAATTATTGCACTAAATATGGCGCCCATTACTGTCGCAGCATAATACCAGCATTTTCCCCCCAAAGAAACAATATGTAAATGCATCTCCTCTATTTACATATGTTTATTTGGCTAGTCATTTCTTTGAGCAGTTTGAGGCAAACTTTCAATAATGGGCATTATGTCAATTCAGGTAAAAGTTAAATGCTGACAATTGTTGTTTTTCTATTAGTGTTTCAAGGCTGTGGACATTTCCAACCTGATCTCATGGGAAAACAACTATTTTATGATTTTGTATGTATGAAATGAAAATGTATGATTTCTAGAAAAATAGTAAGCATGAGGGTCCATCCCTAAACATAACCCTAACTGAGGTTTGAGATTGTACAAAAACGTACAAATGAGATTATCCAAATTAGTCACTATAGGCCAAAATGTATAATAGTTATGAATTGTCATGAGATGCCATTTCCTAAGAATGTTTGACTTGTGCAGTTTGACTTCATAATGGTAAAATTGCTCACATATAAAAAAAGAAACACCCACACATTTTAAAACACAGAAACATTGAGTATATAAAACAGGTATGTTTTAGCCATCCTTCAACACTGAATTCAAGGTTTACTTCAAAATCTTCAAAAACGCCCTATTGCAGAGTGGCGCAAAATGCATTAGGTCCGCAAAGGTCATTTTCATTTACACTTAAAAAGCTGTTTATTTTTACACGTGGGCAGTATATTAGCAAAGTGTTCTGTTATTTATTAATTTCATTCAATTTAATTGCATTTGTCCACTTTTACCCTTTGATGAGAAGTTTAACTTTGTCTGCATGACTTTTGAGTTAGTATCTATCAATGCTTAATTTAATGGTAACTCATGCTAAATTCTTTTCAACACTGATTCATTAAAAAATATATAGATGCATGATGGACAATTCACTCTTATCTAGACCTGTGACACACAGAGTATCTCAGGACCCAAGTATCTGATCATCTGAGACACATCAGTGTCAAACTGACAGCATTAAACAAGTAAACTGAGGCAGGATCTGGAAAAAGGGCAAGTGCCACACTAGCCCATGTTCCTGAATATACGTGCACAAGAGGCAAGCTCTCAGCTTGAGTTCTCTGTTGCTATGCATCCTAAAGCTCTGCGCATTACAGCCTCTCTAATATGTGATTTCCCTTTGGTACGTACTGTATGACGCAGACTATTATCCGATTCTGGGTGGATGAACATTTGAAGTGTTTTAAGAACTGGTGTGATTCAATAATTTTTCTACACAAGCTTGATGAGCATTAGTGTGAACCCCAATACAACTCTACAATATGTTTGGTTCTTCTTACTTTGGATGTATGATGGGAACCTCAAGCACAAGATCATCAGGAATCTCAAAAAGCTCTGGATCATTTCCATTGGCTTGGAGAAGAAGGGGCAAAACATCAAAACGGCTTTTTGGAGCTTTCCATCCTTGCTGTATACAGATCTACAAGTCAAAAACCAACATTACAGTTGTTGTTTTTTTGGAATATGTTAGTTGGTCAACAAGCTAATGACCATCTTGGACCTGCTAAAGACTTCTTTGAGTCAGCTAGAAACCAGCTACCAGGTTCCAAAACACAGACACCAGCTTAAGATGGATTTTGCATGCCAAAAAACAACTCAAACACAATTAACAATCAACCAGTGATAACAAGAACTGCCCATGATGTCACAAAATATGTTTTTTATCAATCAGTTTGACTCTTTATTTTTGTATGTACTGGTAACATGCTTCAATCAATATGTCAGTAGGCGGCTTTTTTGATGCCTGTGACTCTGACAATCGAAACTATTGCAATGTAGCTTCCCATCTCACCTCTGTAAGCTCCACCGAAGCCGGATCTCCGAGAATGGATCCATCAGGCTGCTTGTAGCCTGCGTACCGGATCAACTGGCTGTTCCACACCCGGAATTCATGCTTCCCGTCTGTCCTCTGGGGGAAGATGGTAATAGCCGATCTGGACATCAGAGACAAGGAGTAATGCTGAGATCCCTCTGGTGGATTTATACTTCAAATCCTCTAATATAGGCAGTTTTACAGACTCCATGAAATCAGACTTGTGTGACTCTTAATCCATGTGTGTTAAACCAGTTTTATTTGTATAGTACTTTTCACAGTACGCTGCTTCACAGTTGCATATAGCAGATTAGAGCTGGACAATAATATAGTTTGTATTTTGCAACATGTTACGACTTGTGATGTATTTTTGTACATGTCTTGCTTTGCTGGTTCTTTCTCTCTCTTTTGTCCCACCCTTTCTTTCACAGGATTGGATCCTACCAAAGTGATCTCCAGATCTGACTGGTGCTAATGGGACCAAGGAGAGGCAATAAAAGGATCTGCAGCACATGAGGGGGGAGCTCTGCTCAACTTGTGATTTCCTGTTGTTCTATTGCACATGTGTTATTGGCTGCATCCAAAAACTTAGGCAGCTGAATTGCTGCCTCGCTGCCGTATGAGGCAATGACTTTGCAGGCAGCATTTTTGCACGAAGGCACCTCATGAAACTGATTTCGGACAGGCTTCTGAGGCAGCGTAACGGATTAATGATCTACAACAAAATAGAATAAGTTTTGGTGATAACTAAATGAATACTTAATTACTATAATATTGATTTCTCGCTAGAAATAACATCAAAAGTGCAAAAAGTTAGTCAGAAATATACACTTACACACAAACAGACCAGCAAATGCAACTTTCAGACGCCATCTTTATTTATTAGCTTAACCGTCACGGAATGGAACGCACTGGATTGTGGGATATCAAAGGCAGTGAAGGATACATCTATGCTGCCTTCAAAATTCGATCAGAAAAAGGTACCTCCAGAGACAGGAAGTAAAGCAGAATTTGGATTCGGATGTGCCTTGATGCCTTCCTGCCTAGGAATGCTGTCTACGAAGGCAGCATTTTAGAGCTTTCGGACGCAGCCATTGTGTGTTTGCTACAGTGTGTTGTTGCTGTTAGCTTGCCTGTTGATCTGCCTGTTGTGTGCAGTGTTAATTTTGGTTTTGAGTTGATAAATTGTTGTCCGTCTCATTTCCATTTTGTATATTTTGTAAAGTATTGTAAATATTCTTTTCCACACTTGGAAGCTGTAGGGGGTGAGTAGATTTACATAGATACACACACACACACAAATACACACAAACTGCTTTTACTACAGTAATACAATAAGCTTTTAATGAAGCAACTCAACATTTCTTCGTTACTAGTTCTAAAGTGACGTTTTGGAATTAGTAACGGAGGCTTGGGCTCAGCTGTTAAACTGTCAACTTTAGATTTGGATCCGTGGTGGAAGAAAGTAGTTCACACAGAAGAATGTATAAATATAAATATATATAACTATGGAAAAACCGATAAACGTCACTTTTAAAAAAAAGAGCTGATTGCCGTGCATTATTCTCCACATATAGCACGATCTGAACCCTAAACATGTTTTGTCAAAAAAGCCGGTTTTGTTTTTTACTGCAGAAGCCGACAAGCGCCCTTGTTGTTTTTGAACAGAAGCCGATAAGTCCATTTTAGCGAATCAGCGCACTGTATTCAGGTCAGGTGACAGGGCTACTTTCACTTTGAACAGACGTGCTAGCTGAGAGGAGTTTCGTCAAAGCTGACTAAAAGTGATCGAGGATGGATAATTTGATGAACCTGTGAAATCTTCTTCAGGGCGAAAAAGGAAAATTAAAGCTGAAACGTTTTCACGGAACCTTGCATGCGCGCGTTAAGCAGCGCGTTACAGTGGTGAGGGAAAAGCTCTGTGTATTGCGTGTAATCATATCCATACAGTTTTTGATCACAACAACAACAACAACATTTGTCAGGCATCTTCATTGTCATCTGAGGAGATTACAAAGATTAAACAAGTGTTTTTTTCACTCTAAAACACGAAATGCAGAGTTATCTGCTTTTGCCAAAAAGCGACTGTTGGAATGATCTGCTTTTGCTATAAAACAACATCATTCAATGAACTTTAATTTTTGTAAATTACATGTATTTGTTTAAGTTATTATTACTTAATCAAAACAACCCAACTGCAGTTTGATTGATATTACTTGGAATGCGCAAAAAAAAAAAACGTGATTTCTGAAAAAAAAAAAAGTTATCGTTTTTTGCAAATGAACTCTTCATATATATATATATATATATGTGCTGTATATAAAATAGGGGTGTCCCGAGATCGGGATCGGGTCAATTAAGCATTTTTTTAACTGATTGGTATTGGCTCTCCTAAGCCCGATCCACGGGTGATTCTTTAGCTCTCATGCAGGTGTCATACAATAGGTGGTGGTATGCACTTTCAACACTTCATCGCCATTAAAAGGAAAATAAAACACTCAAATGTGCGTGCGTGACGACAGTCTACAGTAATTTATTTACTATTTATTTTATCTGCCATCAGACTATCTGAGACGTCGTTGTCATAATGTGTTGCTATGGGTTGCATTCGCATTAGTGAACTTCATGCTTTCTAACCTTATCTCATCTTTTTTTCCCTTTATGTTGCAGTTAATCTGCTTATTGTACATATAAAATACAAGAAGTTTATATCAGTAGTCCCATATTAATAATTGTGACTCACAGTCTGTTCACCATGTCATTGTAACATGTTTACATCTACCAATGTCTCTATACAGTGTGTGCATATACAGAGAGATAGTGTGTATCTTATTACTTGAAGAGATATATATATATATATACAGTATATATATATATATATTATATGACCTTTTGACCTCAACTGTATAGTACATAGTAATTATTATATTGGATATTAGTGATAGATGCCCATTTTGACATTTGAGCCCCTGAGAAAGTCTCTACACATCTCTGTATATTTTGGATTTGAAATGTGCACCAAGCACTAGGAAAATACAAGTATCGGATCGGGGCTTGGTATCGACAGATACTCAATATTCAACATTCAACCTGGATCGGATCGGGGCCACAAAAAACCTGATCGGGACATCCCTAATATAAACAATCAAGAAGCTGAGAATTTGCTTTATAGTATATATTGCTTTTATTAGAGGTTACTCAATGTATGCAGTATTTTAGGTACTTTTGAAATAAAACAACCCCGTCTGTTCCATAAGCAAACATAATCATGCTTCATTGTTGAAAATACATCACACTGACGTTCAACAATATGCTAAGAGCATAAAGTGTCAGTCCAACTAATCTAAATAACAAGTCCCGTCACTCTCGAAATACAACTCTGGATGAAATTTGGGTCACCAGCCTGTTTGAAAAACTGCAGAGGAGCTTTTCTTGTTGCCTTGATTTGTTTATGTGCGGAAAAAGTGTGTAGGAGACCTCTGACGTTTATTCTGGCAGGTCCTGATGATGTAAGAAGCAAGCGCGGGGGCTTTTGACTGTATTAGAGCGTTTTCTCTCTTCTTGTTTTAATTTTCCCTTTCCTCACCCCTCTCTCACTCTCTCAGGCTCAAAATATTCTGTTAGACTGACGCTAATTAAACAGAACAGAGAGTAAGTGTCGTGTATGATTAGCTTTGTAACGTGGCAGCAGTGCCAGCGCTCAGCAATGCTTTGGCAGGTGTACTGATGGCTGTGGAGCAAGGTAGGGAAGAAGGCAAGTCGCAGAGAAAAGGAGATGCAGAAAAAGACAGGAAGAGAAAGGAGCTAATGAAAAATGGCCACACTAACCTGAGGTTTCCTTTGTTGGTGGCGTATTTGATGTGGTTGCAAATGTAATTAAACATTCCATGAGCGGTTGTGCAGTCTCGAGCATCGAACACCTCAAAGGGGAGAAATTCTTTATTAGGACACTTTTTTTTCATTATCACTGCATTTCAATAGACATCACACTGTTGTAGTGCTTGAAAAGATGAAGGGAATTGTTTAATGAAGGATGGCTTTTTGGAAGAAAAATCATGTAATACTAAAAAAACAACAAATAAAAAAACAATACAAAACACAATACCTGTAGTTTGGACCACTGGATTCGTCCCACACAGCGAGCTGCATTTCTCCATGCATGTTTGGCCCCATAGATCAGCTCTGTGTCCTTCAATTGATACGTTCCAGAAGTTTCTATCTCTTTTTTAACCTCTTCTAGCCGGTCAACATGAGCCTTTGAGCCGCATCTGTTCAGACAGAAGCCAAATGTATAAAAGCACATTTAGAAAAAAAATATTACAATTAGCTAGTTATGTACTGCAAAGTAAATAAATTAGTGCTGGGCAACGATTAATCGCGATTAATCGCATCCAAAATAAAAGTTTTTGTGTACATAATATATATGTGTGTAGTGTACTGTGTATATTTATTATGTATATATTTAAGAAAAATATGTTATGTTTATATATTAAATATATTTATATATAATATCAATTATATGAATATAAATATATACATGTAAATACACGTAAATATTTTCAAAATATATACTGTATGTGTGTGTCTTTATATATACATAATAAATTTACACAGTACACATACATATATTATATAAATAAAAACTTTTATTTTGGATGCGATTATTCGCGATTAATCGTTGCCCAGCACTAAAACAAATAAATAAATAATTTTGTCTTGAAAAAATAAATGCATAAATTAATTTGAGATATTTGTTTTTGGAGAATATATACCGCATCTTGAATTTAGTGTACTTCTTTTACTTAGAATGCCCAGTTTTAAAGCAAACATCTAACAACATTTTGTGAGCTTTAAGAAAAATGGCAATGGAGTAAGAACGATAAAATTAATTCATAATATATTCCCTGAAAAAAAAAGAATCTTATTATAAAGTGTAAAAAAGTCATTTGAAATCTTAAATTCATCTTTCTTACATAGTTTTGTTTGTCAAATAAATTATTTTATATATATTTTTTTTAAATAAAAACAAAAAAATAAATATATAACCACTCTTTGGTGCAAAAAATAAAACCATATATATAAAATTTAGTTTTATTTATTTTATTTGTATTTTTTGCAGCGATGAAGGATGTTTACATATGATACAGTGTGCATTAGATTTAAATAGTTCTCCTGCCTTTTGATTGATGTGTAGTACTGGTCAATAAAATCTGTTGCAAGCGGTAGCAGTTCCTCTTTTCTTCGGACTTCATCTGGTTTGCGACTGTGCTGGTTTGGCATCATAACAGAGCCTATACAAACTTGCTCAGTGCAGATCGGTACCTGCAAACAAAAAGCAACTAGCACAATAAGAAGACTGACTGTGCAAATCCAAACATGCTACATCACTCACGGAAATGTGCTACAGATAGCATTGTGCCTGTCTCACACATATCGTGTCTGTAGGAGTGTAACTGCAATCGCAGGCACAAGTTGAGACAGCATTTCTGCTGTATATCAGAACTGGAGGTCTATACAGAAAAATAAAGTGACGTCTGGGTGACTTCCTTTAATTACCACCATAAATTATAAAAAGTCATGAAATTTAAGGGGCAGCAAATTTGCACCTAAATACTATTTTTAGTGCTTTTTTTCTAGCAATTTTAGGTTACTTGTATAAAGCCTATATGCAAACGATATAAAAAAAGATGGCATTTTCTGGTAAGGGGGTTATGGGACGTGCCAGCGGTGACATTTCTGCAAAATGATACTATTGTGATTCCGGCACATCTCTCACCACTTTCAAAGTGAAATGCCCAATGTGTGGCGATAAAAGCGTGCTCATTTTTAACTAAAACAGATCTACATCAATCTGGCAACATTTTGTTATGTTGGTTGTTTTACATATTGCAGCAGTTTGGAATTGAAATGTTTGGTGAGTAGTTGTCACGAATCCGGTCCGTGGTTTTCCATCTGCTCTCCACCAGAGGTCGCCTTCTGATTACACTGACTCTCACACCACACAAACTGTTGCACGTCACCGTGGACTACATTTCCCATGCTCCATTGCACTGATTGGACTCACCTGCAGCCAATCACACACACACTATATAACAACCACTCTAACTGCCGAGTATTGTCTGCGTTTATCATTCTCTTAGAGGTAACTTTACGGAGCCAGTATCCTGTCTGAGTTTAGTCTAGTTCCTATTTCTAGTCCTGTTTCGTAACGTCTTTGTAATTTGTAATTGCCTGTTCCTGATAACCTGCCTGTCTTGGATTTCTCTCTCGTCTTGTTGTTTGGATTCTGTTCGCACCTCGCCTCGATTAATATCTGTTTTTGGATTACTCGCCTGCCTCATCCTCTGGATTATGTTCGCCGTTGATTGACCTAAGCCTGTTTATTGGATCACTCTTCTGTCTTGCCTTCTAAATACCTGTTTGCCATTGTCTGACCCTTGCCTGTTTTGAATATGTTTAAGAATAAAGCTTTGCAGATGGATCCGCACGTCTCTCGTCTCAGTCGCCCTGTTACAGTGATGCAAAACGATTAATACTCTGTCACTTTTGAAAATGACACAGCACCTACATTAAAGCAACACAATAGTGGTAAAAAAAAGCAAACGTGAGATAAAAAAACTTTTGCTGAAGCAACCATGCCATTTTAACTCTTTGAGCTCTTTTACTGTGGTTCACTCGTACAAAAGTGCAACGTTGTACCAGGTGAGCTACAGAGCAAGTTTACATCAGAAAAGCCATACACCTGGAGATGGTTATGTGATGCATACATGAAATTAGTTTACAAATTACTTTGGCAAATGTGCTTTGATGTGATAACGTAACGTCTTTATTCGTAGATATTGCAACATTGCAACCTGTTAAAATTTTTAATAATAGTAATAATTAATAATAATAATAATAATAATACGTTTATTTTATATAACGCCTTTCTGCTAAATTTTAAGTTGGGAATGTTGTTTATCATATTCTAATCTTATTCCAGGCATGTGAAACCAACACGCAGAGCTTCAGAATTTATTGTATATGTGTTTCATGATCATATTCCTGGAAAACTAATGAAAAACATGTTGTTGAGAACATCCAATGGCTGGATAAGTGGCAGGCTTCATCAGAGCCTGATAAGAAGAAACAAAGAGACAAATGGAAGTCGCTCATCGCCTTGAGGAAAATACTCATATGGTCACTATAATAAGATTAGATTTGAAGTGCACTGTCACTTTCTGTAGCTGCTAATATGTTCACTGGATTAGGGGTGGAACGGCAAAGAAAGAGCTGAAAAATAACAACAAGCCTGTCCAAGCTAGTGCTGTTAATTAAGGACTGGCTTGGTTTATTATCCCAAACTGCCCTTTCAGTAAGCATTTAAACCATGACTGACCCATAACCCCCCGACAGTTTCAGAGTAGCTCAGCCAAAAATAACCAAAGTCCCTTTAAAGTAAGGGTTCATTAAACGGCCATCTTGATAACACCCTCATAATTCTCATTAACTTCAAGTTCATGTCATACACAAAAAAACCACAGAAAAAAAAAAGAAATAGGTAATTGTGACTTTTTATCTCACAATTCTGGCTTTTTTCCTCACAATTGCAAGTTTATATTTCACAAGTCTGAGTAGTGTTGTCAAAAGACCCGGTATTTCGGTACCAGGTCGGTACTAAAAAATTTAAACGTTACGGTACTTGGCTTTTTTAAGTACCGGTGGTACGAGTACCCGGTCAACCCGGTTCCTGATGCGCTATCCGAAAGCTATCCTCTTCCAGTGTTGCCAAGTCCGCGGTTTTACCGTGGAATTGGGCTGCTTTAACACTGTTGCCGCGGGTTGTTTTTCATGTCCACTGGTTGAAAAACGACCCCATTAACGTGATATTTAGCCCCTGGAATGCGAATTTTACCAGGGGAACCCTGCCAAAACATGCCTATTTTATCCTCGGAACGCGATTTTTAACTGGGGACCCCCTCGAAACGCGATTGGGCGGGTTTTGTTGTGAAAACCTGGCAACCTCATCTTAAAAGCAGTGGTGACCTCAAGAGGAGGAAACGCATCAAACTAACAAAACACCCCGATCAATTTCAAGCAGGTAAGTTTCAATTACATTTTTTATATCATCAAAACCTAAAACAGACAACAGTTTACAGATGTTTTTCAGTGGCAGCAGAACTATGACTAAACTTTTGGGTGAAACGTGTTTACTTTTTTCATACTTTTATTACATGTGTAAAAACTTGAAACAATTTTAAATAAGTATAAAGAATGGCATTGGTTTTGTACATTAAATTTTTTTTTAACGTTATTAATAAAAATGTTGTTCAATTAGCATGTTTTTGTGTTTTGCTTTGGTACCGAAATTGGTACCGAGAACCGTGGATTTTTACTGGTATTGGTACCGAATACTGAGATTTTGGTACAGTGACAACACTAAATCTGAGGTTATGTCTTGTGATTCTGAATTTTTATCTTGCAATTAATTTAGATATAAACTCAAAATTTAAAATTATTGTGCGATAAAAAGCCACAATTACCTTTTTATTTTTATCTAATGGAAAATCTTTCATAAGTAACACATTGAATTAAACATGAAATTTGAAAGTAGAAAATTGAAATACTATGTTTTTTGTAAAATATATTTTAAACTTTTTTTACAGTGTAGATTTACATGAATACTCTAGAGCTATTCTTAATATTATTGAAATACAGAACTGAAATTAAATATAAAGTAACACTGTTCACTACCCATATTAAAAGATTTGACATTGCCTTCAAACCGCATTAATTTTTCTAAAAGTGATCTGTCTCCAGATCATTACTTGCTCCAGCATATTATAACTTACCCATGTATCCCATCTGTGGCATGTACTGGGACACCTGTGTGACTTTACCTACCCAAACAAGCATTTATACTAATGGCGCTTAGCACAAGAACGGTAAAAATAAAATAAAGACGTTCATTAGATTCTTCACATTCACCCACCATAAGGGACTGTGAATGCAGCCTTGCAGCTGTCATATTCTGTAGAGTTGGAGATGCAACCCAAAAATCCTTCAGAATGTGATATATTATAAATCATACCATCTGTAATTAGCATCAATTAGCATGCAAAGCCAGCCTCTCACGAAAGTACACAGAACTTCATGACCCCCTCTTGGAAGGATGATTCAGATTTAGAGAGATGTTGAGAGTTCTGCAAACATGTTGTCATACAGACTAGCGTCTACAGCGAGAGACGAAGGCTAATTTTAAACCTCAGCTCATTTATGACATATGGATCCTATAGGAGCAGCAAAATTGGAAGCAAATGCTAATAGCAAAAGTCAGTTCTAGTTCTGCATCATGTCAAAATGATTCATAATTATGAGTTTTTGGCATGTAAAATGGCTAATGTTTTTTTGAGTTCTCCCACTAAACTGTTGCGGCATAATGTAAAAACAACCAAGATGGCAGCAGCTATAGCTACGTTGTTGGCAACCGCAGTTTGAAATGGCATTTTAATATAGCCAGTCTATTTTGCAAGAAGTGAATTAAGGTAGCATTTTTCGGTCATTACCAATAAAGCCGCACTTGGATCCATTTTGGTATTACGCATGTTGCCATAGAAACAGTTCATTCTTGTGTCTGTGAACCGGAGTAGAATCTAAGAGTTCTCATTTTGTAATTACGGTAATTCCGACCCAACATGAACGCCTCGTTAACCTTTGACACTGAGCCATTCCTGATTTTTCTTTCTTTCTTGTTGTTATCATATTACTTTTGAAACATCTGAATAAACAATGAAATAATGATTTTGATGACAGTTGCTTCAGAGACTAAAAAATGTACTGAAAAAAAAAAACTGAATAACAACAATGGTAGCTAGAACCATGGTGTTTTTTGTTTTTTTTTGGAATTGTACATGGAAATATGGTATTTTTAATGACTTTCAACCATGCAAATACATAGCATGAAATGACAGGAAGAGGAAGTTCCTCTTCATCATGCAATCGTTCAAAGTTTGGATTGACAAATCTTTGAATCTAAATTGATTTCGACTTTCTTACACCTAAATCGCATTCAAAACAAACTGATACCTCAATACTATTCAAATTCAGGAAAAAATGTAGCAGCACTTCACAATAATTTGTTAACATTACTAAAGTCATTAGCTAACATGAACTAGCAAAGAGCAATATATAATTTAAAGCATTTACTAATCTCTGTTAATGTTGGTCAATAAAAATACAATTGCTCAATGTCAGTTCATGGTAATGGTGCATCGACAAATGTAAACAGAAAAAAAACATTATTTTAAAAAGTATTATTAAATGTTAAAATTAACAATAACTAAGATGAATAAATTCTGTTGGAGTATTAGTTACTGTTAGTTCAAGTTTACTAACATTACACTAAAAATAGTGTAGGATTGAAAAGATATGCACTTAATTGCTAGTACATTTTTCTAAATAATTGCAAAGAAATGGCAAGTAAAAATGAATGAAGAATTTTTGAAATATTAAAAGCTGAAATAGTGTTTTCTTGCAGAACACTCTTATAATCTTTATTGGTAACACTTTACAATAAGGTTCATTAGTTAAACATTAGTTAATATATTAACTAACATGAACTAACCATGAGCAATACATTTGTTACTGTAATTACTAATCTACGCTAACGTTAGTTAATAAAAATACAGATGTTCATGTTAGTTCACAGTGCATTAACTAATGTTAACACGATTTTAATAATGTATTAGTAAATGTTGAAATTAACATTAACAAAGATTAATAAACGCTGTATAAGTGCAGTTCATTATTAGTTCATGTTAACTAATGTAGTTAACTAATGAACCTTATTGTAAAGTGTTACCTCTTTATCTAAAATTTAAAAAAAAATCATTTTAGAACATAATATAAAGAAATTAAAACTTAATGTCAAGTGTTGTGTCAAGTCATTTTAATTCAGTTCTGAATGGCGCACAACCCGATTTTTTTGTAAGGGCTCTGCTGTGTCAGTAATGGCAAAGATGCTATTTCTTTATACGCTCAACTAAATGTAGTTCATACATATAAGCCTACCTAGAATCAACATCAAACATACCTCGCTGGAGCTGAGATGTAAAGTATCATTGCATAAAGCTCCAGTTTCCCAGTTCTTGACTTTCATGAATCTGGGACACTTGGTGGGACTTCCATTCTGCACAGTCTTAGTGGGGGAAACTCTCCCATGGGACTGCGGCTGTGGAGGAACAAACATTACACCTCATTATTAGCAACTTGCCTCAAATTTGTCCATCAGCAAACACTTTTATCCAAAATGACTCCCTGTACACTAATTACAGGAACAATTCTCACAACAGTTTCCAAGAACAAATAAAAAGAACAGTTTGGTTATCAACACAGACATTTAACCTTCATTATTACACTCTTAATGTTTTCACAGAAGAACCATTTTTGGTTTCCGAAAGAACTTTTCAGTAAATGGTTCTTAAAATAAATATTTTTCTAGAACATTTAATTATCTAAAGAACACTATTCCACTATAAAGAACCTACTGTGCAATGGCAAGTTTCCAGGGAGGTTAAATATCCTTCATGTTAAAATGACTTCGTCATGATGTGGTCTTTTACTCCCAACATCTGAGCTGCTAAAGACGCAGTGGATTACATTTGTTTTTGAAGGGAATGCGCCCCCGGATCTACCTAAATGTGTCTATGTTCACTCAAATCATTCGTGATTCACCTACAGAAGAAGTGATTTTTTTTTTAATTAATATTTGCAAATCGCCTTTCCTAATGATGTGCTAGTTAGCAAGTTTCACTATGAATGCGGCTATAGTTTATAGTCTCTCAGAGAGCGGCTCGGAACAGAGGGTCGGGGTGAGCAGAGCTCATTTGCATTTAAAGAAACATGCAACAAAACGACTTGCTGTAAACAGAGCTGTAAATGGGTATTGTTTTACGTTGAAAAATTTTAACCAAAGTATGTTATAGACTTTTCATTAAGACCCTAAAGAATCGCATCAAACTGTGGAAAATGGGCATCCGATGACCCCTTTAATGTACTTGTTTTGCGTACCAGAAAATCGGTCATGTCCGGCAATGTATGCATGGCTTGCAGCGCTTAAGTTATAATACTGGGTGTTAAATAATAAAATGTTAAAACGTGTGCTCTTATCATTCTATGGACAAAATCCCGTGAACTTTGCACCGATCGGGAGCTGTATATGCATATGTGCGCTCATCTGTTTTCAATGCAGAAAAAAAAAATGTTCTGATGTTTATTCATGTTCATTTCGTGCTTTACGTAAATATGAAAAGACGATCGGTTCACGTGTTTGAACTGAGGCAATACTGATCTGTCATGACACATTAAAGAGCCACAAAACGGTTTTTATTGTTAGAATTTCTTGATAAAAAATTACAAAATTTGAATGCTGAGAGTCCTGAGACCTTGTTTCATTCCAGAAGTGACCTGCTGGACGTTGTCAGTTTCCTCTTTGCTCTGCAATGTATTTTTCACTGCATGAGAACACGGTGTGTAGTGTGAGAGTGGCAATATTTGTCGTAACTAAGGAGGGCAGGTCTCTGCGAATGGTCAATTGACAGCAATGAACTTCCTTTGCAAAGTTCTTTATTCTTATGTAGCTATTTTAACTATCAGCAGGTAAAGGAATGACATGACTTACTCAAAGGCGTCAATGGGATAATCATCTCTATTAAGCAAAGATCAAATTGAGCTTTGATTTTCAGAGAAAACAGAATACTCTCAATGACTTGCCATTCAAAAGATGACTGTAATTTGCCACATGCACAAATGTATGAGAAGTTGACATTGTTAATCCAATGGAAATCAATCTAGCAGCCATTATATTCCTTATGAAAACCCAGTTCACAGGCCGACGGTTTCGGCACCACATCACTCGTATAATTGTGGTGGTTTCTGTTGGTATGAATGCAAACTTCAATATCAGCCTTGGCCCATTATGTTCGCTGTCCCCAGGAAGAATAGTGGGCGTCCTTCTCCTCAATTGATTCTCCTCAGAAGACAGATCAGTCCTTCTCTGTCTCTGGCTACACAACACACGCACTGTACACGATTATTATCTCAAAGTCACCACGCTGCACTCGGCTGGCAAGGAATGCGCCACACTCATGTTTACGCATGTGAGACATCTGAGGCAGAACGGATGAGAAGAACCGTCTTGTCAGAAGTGAAATGTGAGGACAAAAGGCAGATATGATGCACCCTTACATTTACGAGTGTACACTGTGACAGGAAGGCAGTGTGAAAGAAAAGGTGTAAAATTGAAAAAGCAAACTTCAACTGAAAGGGTTTTGTAAGGATACTGTTTACATGACAGCATTGCCTCGAGCAACAACTGACACACACACAACCACGTGTGCGAACGGGGTGGAATAATCGGCAACATCATCGACACTTCGAGACCACTTACCCACACCAAAGCGCTTCAGAAACAAGCACTCGATACACTCACGCAACATTCACAGCCCACCAGAATTCACCTTCGCTGCTGCACCTCTTTATTCAACTTAGAGCTCGACAACGGGCACAGCGCACACAGTGCACACAGCTTTGTCTCATCCTTCTCACCACAGCTGTGTTAACACAAGCTTTATTATGTAAAAGAGTAACACGAGCTGATTTGACAAACTCATTTTCACAAGCTGCTAATAAATAAAACATTCCGGAATGACTAATAAGCTGAAAAGATTGTGTTTCTATGGATGTCATGGAAATTGTCTGCATAATGCCTAATACTGGCTTTACTACAATATAGCATTTCTAAATCATTTATACTACATATTGGCTATTTTTTTAAAGTATAAAAACAACAACAATAAGAATAATGAGACAAATGTATGTTTTGTAGTCACTTTGGATGGAAGCATCTGTCAAATGCATAAATGTAAAACTTAACTTCAGCAAGTAAATTAATTTTTAGATGATCAAGTGCCATGCATCTGCTAGAAAATACAGCCTCTGACATGGTAAATAATAACATTTTATGGGTGCTGTGCAGTGATATACACAATAGCTAGCTAATGATGAATATGCACATCATAACAATTATTAAATAATATATTTTTGAACTTGTGGAATGCTGTTTTGACATTCGCATCCAGGAGAGAAACTATCAGTTTTATAATTGAACTTACGAGGGCATGAGATTAATAAAAATATAGATGGTTAAATAGTATTGCTTGTTTTTCATGCAGAGCTTCAAAGACAGCATTGTTTAATGATGTTAGCAGCTCATCTGTCCGACTGCTTCGCACCACTTCCAGTGGCTGAGCGTGCCTTATTAGAGCTTAAATTATGCAGGGCGCTGCTGTTAGCCTTGGAAAACTCAGCACATTTCTAAAAAACCTCAACCCCATCAGGCAGACTGAAAGCTTATTATCATCTCAAACATTTCAAATCATCGCACCTGCGTTGCTTTAGCAGGTTTGCAATCACTAAAGCAATGAAACATGCATTCAGTCTCATGCCAGCAAGGTTAGCTTTCCAAAGTACAGACACTTCTTAAAAAAAACAAGCTGTTCCATTTGCAGCTCGACATAGAAATGTAAATCAAGTTTAAAATTGTCTAAAGCAAGCTTATTAGAACACTCACTTGTCATCATCTCAGCAGCAGGAATACTCTGTGTATCTTACAGCATGTTGAGAATGTTCTCTAGGCATGCTCCAGCAAATTCATTAACCACCAATGTGTGTCAGTGAGAATATGCTAAAAGTGCAAAATGTCAACATACACTTCTGTTATAACAGGTTATTATAGAGTAGCCAAGGTCTCAAACTGTCAGACTGAAGTAAAGATTTGAAGGTGCAAGAAAATGTGTTATTTCCCCTTAGCCTTTGCAGATAATGTCATATCTGGCTGGCCATTTATGGTCAATGTGATTGAAATAACACTTACACATTTAAATGTATACAGTGTCGAAATACATCTGTCCTAAATGATATGCAATATTAGATTTAGTGCATCATAGTATGTTTTTAAAAAGCATGCTGAAAGTGCCTAAACAGTAAGATTTTTGGTAGTGTGTATCCGTGCATGTTTTTTTTTAGCTGTAGCGCATTACTGCCCACCCACTTTTCAGCAACAAAGTATTTTTCCACAAATTTTTCGTATAGGGATTTTTAAAAAGTCTTCAATTAAAGCGTTAAAAGCCATGAACCAAGACAACTGACTATAGAGGTTAAATCTAGGCTGACCACATATCTTGTTGTTCCCAGAGATGTCCTGGCCAGGATTTCTAAATTGCCCAATATGATTGGGTTTGGCTTAATTCTCCTATTGTTTCACACTTGACTGAAAAGTATTTTGACCATTTGAGACCTGCTGAGCCCATTTCCACCACAGAATAAAATATAAAAAGGTACACTCTAAAAAATGCTGGGTTAAATACAACCCAGTGCTGGGTAAAATAGGAACAAACCCAGCAATTGGGTTGTTTTGACCCAGCGGTTGGGTTACTACCCAGAAGGTTGGGTTAAACATTTAACCCAACCGCTGGGTCAAAACAACCCAATTGCTGGGTTTGTCCCTATTTTACCCAGCACTGGGTTGTATTTAACCCAGCATTTTTTAGAGTGTAATTGTGATGTTTTATCTCACAGTCCTGATTTTTTTCTCAGAATTGCGTCATATAAACACAGAACTGTCAGATATAAATTCAGAATTCTTACTTTTTCTTGCAATTCCAAGTTTATATCTCACAATTCTGCCTTTTCTCTTAAATCTTGCAATTCTTGCAATTATAAGTTTGTATCTCCCCATTCTGACTTTTCTTCTCAGAATTGTGAGTTTATATCTTTATATATCTTTGTATAAAAATGGTGAGGTTAAAATGTCACAATTAACATTTACATTTTGTGGTGGAAACGCTCTTCAGTATAAATCATAATAACTGCGAACAATACCCCAAACCACCTTTTCAAGCAGACTTGGATGCAGTTCGCTGGTGCACATCTAAGGACTCGGCTCTACTCCAAAAGATGTAGTTTGTAAGGACTTTTTAAAAATATATATAATACACAATTTACAATTTAATTTTGATGTGAATCTTGACATTTCGTCGATCACAAATGTTATACTAGGTAACCCCGCCCACAACTATATTATACATTAGATGTCATCTGATTGGCTGTGATTGTGCAGCAGCTTTGCACTTATTGCGGCTAGACAAATTAGCTGTTGCTGGAAACTTGCTGCCTGGTTAGGACATGCTATAAGTGTTCATATATCATAGATCTTAACAGTCATTGCATCTTTCTGTCACACAAATAATGTCAGACATTGTGCTCAACAATCACATGCTGCCTTGGTCTAATGTTCTTGTCTTTGTATTTCTCTTGTACTCTCTCACTCTCTCCCTCCTCGTCTTACTCACTGATGATTAATCATCCACCAGACACTGTATTACACTAAGCATAGAGAGAGAAAAAGAGAACAACTCCATCTTGGACCACACAGCTGCATCCATTCATTCCTCTAATTTCTTGGATCGCCTCCATCCATCCGGTTTCTTTCAGAAGGATAATGCGTCACAAGAGGCCAGATGAGAGAGTCATGTGCTGATGTGAAGTGTAAGCACTGCTACCCCCACAACCAGGACTGTAGAAACACATGCTACACCAGCACTGAGCTGGCAGGTACAGAGAAAGCCATGTGACGGGCACTAGAGAGAGGCTTTCATATGGTTACTTGCAAGTAAGCCCTACTTGAAATATTAGACTTGCAATTAATTCTGAACTACCTGACATGCAGACTCCACTTAAATCTTATTTTGTAGATCATTTCATTCATAGGTGTGCTTTGTATTTTATTATTGTTATTTTTAATATAAGGTTAGAGTTTGAAAACCACTCAACTAAAGTTTCTTTGTTGAATTATGTGGTCCTTTTCTCATGTTTTAAATATGGTTCTTTGGAAAGCGTGCTTTAAGTTACATTATAGTGTCTTCAGATCAGTCAGCATTCTTTTTGTTGTCATTTTGTTTTGTTTCTAGGTTGTTAGAATCATGTGTTCTTAACTGGTTTTGCTTCAGGGCCCATATTTTACATGCAGACTATTGTATTACCATGAATTGCACAAGCAATATGCAAAATATATGTAAAATCATATGAGGCTGTGTTTTGTAATTAATCAACAGCAGAAATCTAATTTACTTTGAATTTATGTGATAAGTTGACTTGTATTCAAAAGTTTGAGGTTGGTAAGATGTTTTTGAAAAAAGGCAGTGCTGCATTTTTTTCAATTAAAATGCTTTAAAATGATATTGTGAAATAGTATTATAATTTAACATTTAAAAAAAAATCAAATTGAATATATTAAAATAATTGCAAAGCTGAATTTTCAGCATCATTACTCCAGTCTTCAGTGTCACAAGATCCTTCAGAAATCTTTCTAACATGCTGATTTGGTGCTCAAGCAAAACATTTTTAATTATTATTATTAACGTTGAAAACAGTTCGAGTTTTTGGTTTCTGTTTTTAGTTTTTCATTTCGATTTTCGTATATAAACACCAATACATTTAGTTGTATGTCATTAGTAGTAGTTAGCATAGTTTTACCCCGCTTTTCATGATCCATGAGAACCACTGCTTTAAAACCCAAGTACAATTTACACTTCAGTACAGTTCTTCTAAAGAAATAGAGAATACAAAATGTGTGGAACTATGTCCTGTAATCCCTTTTAAGAGTAGGACATTGAATATCTGCCAGCTGTCAAGCAGATCAGGCCATATTAACAGTAAAGGACAGCTTCAATATTTCTGTACTTGCACCTTTAAAAAAATAAATAATTCTAGATTACTGACTCACTCACAGTCCTTCAAAGCCACATGTAAAGCCATTTAGACTGTATTTTACCTTGTCAGTCTCTGAGTAAGGGTTGTTAAGCACCGTAGGCATGTTGTCCTTTCTCCAGAGGTCATCAAACACTCTGTCGTTATCCGACGCCAGCTGGGCGTTCTGTCCATTTCCCACACCAAGGTCTCTGAAAGTCACAAACAGCTGAAACATCAGCCAGAAGAAAACAGGTCTAGATGTATGTACAGTGACTCAAAAACATTCAATTATATAATTTTTTGTCTACTGTATATTACTTTGCACACTTTTACATTTATGTTATAAACTGAAGGAATTAGTCAAAAAAAAAAAAACATCTGTCATAAATAACAACATGCCTCAGATGCGGTCCGTAGAGCTTAACTTCAATTTCTCTAAAACATTAATGTCTCAAGGCTACCAATGTGCACTTTGTCTTTTAAATGAAACAGTAAACTGCTTCAGTTATATTCATTCTCAAGTTATTCCATAATCAGATTTAGCTAGTGCCCAGATACTCAAACAATAAACCATGCTATCCAAAGTATAATGTATCATTAAAAACTGTAAATAAAACTTTTTTTTTCTAGCTGACGTTGATGGGACTCATAGTAACACATTCATCACAAATGTGAGAAGAGTGAGAGAAGCTGGATTTGTTTTGGATGAAACGCTGCCATCTCTGTTCACCAGTTTGATTAATATTCCAAGCCTAATTATAATTTGTTTAGTTCTTCTAATACAGAAAAGAAATCTGGTGTGTACTTTTTCAAATAATAAAACACTCGGAGGCAATTGCTAATCATTGCTCTGTTTGTTTGAACATCCAGACTTGTCCGACAACAGCAACCAATAGTTTGGGGCGGGACTATCTGTTTAACTGACCAATGGCAAAAAGGAGGGGAGTGTTTTGGAAACCTGTTTGAAATCAGTAAATATTTTTACACACTTCATGTTTAAAGGGACAGTTCACCCAAAAATGAAAATTCTGTCATCAATTACCCTCATGTCGTTCCAAACCTGTAAGACCTTCGTTCATCTTCAGAACACAATTTAAGATATTTTTGATGAAATCTGAGGGCTCTCTGACCCTCCCATAGACAGCAAGGGAACTACCACGTTCAAGGCACAGAAAAGTACCAAGATGATCGACAAAGTAGTCCGTGTGACATCAGTGGTTCAACTGTAAAGTTACGAAGCTACGAGAATCATTTTTTTGTGCAAAGAAAACAAAAATAACGACTTTATTCCACATTTTCGTCTCTACTGCGTCACTTGTGGACACGCGTTCATGACAGTACCATGACGCAAGCGTGTGGCGGCGCCGTCCACGGTGCTGACCCAGATCCGGTGTGATGACGTTGAACACAAGGCACAAGGCACAGTGCATGTGTTCAACGTCATCGTGCCAGATCTGGGTCAGCGCCGGCGCCAACACACACTTTTCTGTGCCTTGACCGTGGTAGTTCCCTTGCTGTCTATGGGAGGGTCAGAGAGCCCTCAGATTTCATCAAAAATATCTCAAATTGTGTTCCAAAGGTTTGGAACAACACGAGGGTGAATAATGACAGAATTTTCATTTTTGGGTGAACTATCCCTTTAAGCACACTAAAATGCGGACAGCTGCTGTTCATAAACTACAAGGATAAAACTAATCAGTTTCTGCAATGAGGCTTTTACAGAATGGACATTTATTTGATCTTCACAGTATGAAAGTTGAAAAATATGACAATATTATTTTATATTTATTATGACAAAACTACAGTGGTTAGGCTGTAACAAATAATTTAGGTAGAATGAATTACACCAATTGGTATACTGTGAAAACTGGTGTGTAATCACAAAATTATGTTTATATTTATCCATTCTATTATTAATATTGCTAGAAGCTTCTCGCACTTCCTGTTAGTATTTCCTGTTCACTAAAGCGTAACATGAACATTCAAGACAAGAGTAATCCCAAAGACTGAATGGAATAAATACATTCTGAACAGATTCACTCACTGACAGCTCACCAAATAAACACAAGATTCACTTATCAAAAATAATATGCATTTAGAAAACTGACCTTTCTCAGAAAGCATGAATATTGTGCAAATATGTCTATATTCTTTGTTGAGTGATTTGTAAATCATATTCCCAAATAAATGAAAAGTGGAGACAGACTGGGGCTAGTTGTCACACAGACTTTAGATAATTAATCCACACTAATAGTGGCAATGTTTAACAGATTTGTTTGTAGTAAAGAATTTTTCGGCATAAGACTATACATTAATCTACATTGAGAAATACTCATTGGAATAAACAGTGTGGCAACTAAACCCATACTCCACCACAAGAAAACTAGACTCTACTGTACTATTTTGATCATGCCTAACATCACATTTGCACTGGGAGTACATACAGAGTTTTCTTTTTAATATTAAAAGGTAAAACTGATTCTAAGAACTGGATTTCTTCTTGATTTGTCTGTTGTTTACAACATTAAACCAATAATGTTTTTGAGAGAACTCTTCCCTTAGGTCAATAGTGCTCATGTAGTTTGTTGTAGTGTTGTCATTACTCATGCGCTACCACTTGAAGCTTTTAGAACATGATCTTTCTGGGAACAAGTAATGTTAAGTCATGTTAGTGGACTCATCTTTGCTTTTTAAATGCCAGTGGTGAATTTCAATCCAAAATGGAAAATGCATTCATAACCTATATTTGGACATATATTAAAAAGATTGTTTAACGCCAAACAATGTGATTCGGAGTTTAGTGGTTTACTGGAATGCCATATATATTGCACCCTAGAGAAATGATGAGCGGGATGTTAAATTTAATGTTTTTAGTAAGGTGATTACATATAGCTAAATACCTAAATCAGATTCCAATGTGCAGACCATATGATCAGACTAATTGAAGACACAACAGGCACCAGATAATGAAATCATAAAGGGGAAATGACTAACTTGTGGTCTTATTTCTCGAATGTTAACTTGATTTATAAACTATACATTAAAAAAAAATGACAGAACTAAGTCTTAGATGTACAGTGTAATATGTTTTTGTAAATACCGCATTCACAATTTTGTGGGGTAATTTATTATGTGACACAAAATGCAAAGGCATGTATTTTGTGACAAAATATTTGTACACTTTGAATGCATTTTGTAAATAGACAACCAGTTGCATTTCGTCAACAGACATTTAAAGTCAGCACTTTAAATTTGTGCACCAAATTAACGGATTTTAGAAAAGTTTCTTCCACTTCATGCATATAAGGGCTTTCTTTGAATGCAAAGAAAACAGATACAATGCTAATTAACGCTCATGCATCGTGCTGTTTGGAAAGACATGAAGGGGAGTAATTAATGACAGAATTTTCATTTTTGGGTGAACTATCCTTTTAAGCTAGATAACACTTCAATGTTAATCTACTGTTTTTAAAATACATTTTATCATCCGCCCAGGAAAAATCATAAACTTGAATTGTTAAAATTGAGACGCCATTTGTCAGGATGAGATATGTGCTGAAAATGTATTCACTTAGTGTACATTTAAACGTATCTTTTGTAGATAATTTAATATTTTAAATTTCATTATTTTAAAAAAAATTATATTGGAGATTGAAAAATTTCGACTTTGGAAATTAAGTTGAGTTTGGAAATTAAAGTCCGGTAAATGGACGTAACAGGTCTATCGCATTTGAAAGTAACATACCACCTAAACCGAAACCCTAGCCTAAAAGCTAGATAAATGTGAGATAAAATGCATTTGTTGAAGCGACCATTCCATTTTAGCTATTTATCATGACTTGATTTTCACGGGACTCATACCTAAACACTCCTGTACCAGGTGAGCTACTGAACAAGCTTACCATGAAAGAAAAGTCATATAAATGGAGCTGGTTATGTGATGTAGACGTCAAAATTTATTAATTTATAATGCACTATATGGTAAAAGCCTTTTACGTTCATAACACAGTATTGTGGGAAGAACTGCACAAAAATATCTCTTTATTACTTGATAATTTGTCCTTGCAATCATAATTTGTGTGAAAAATTTTAATCAACTCTGTTGGTGGTTTATTGTCATTAGTGTTTATTTCAGTTGGAAACTGCAGAGAGGTGTATTGGAATAATTTTGGAGTTTTGTACTAAGACATCACTCACCTCTCCACCTGCACTTCGACATCCTTCCTCTCTACATCTCTCTGACCTTCTCCATTGATCTCTTTTTTGCTGTTCTTGATGAGCTTCAGCACTGGCTCGATCTCCTTCAGCAGTTCGTTGTTCTCCTCCACCCCGTTGAGGAGAAGGGCTGAATGGTCTCCTTCTCTGAGCAGAGAGTCCTGGGCCAGCAGGGGAATCAGGGGTTTGCTCTCCCGTGGGTCTTTCCTGGGAGGGGAGGAAGAGGACAGGTTCTCTATGGCCCTGAGCTCTTTGGTCATGTTGGGGCTGAGAGGCGAACATCGTTCACACGGCCTGCTCTGAGCGGGGATAACAGGCCTGGTCACCCGAACCGTTTTGGGTTTCCCGTCACTGCTCAGTGTGGTCTCCAGGTGAGTGGTGAAGCCTTCGGGTCCGCGGAGGATGAGGACGGCATGGCTCTCGGGCGACACGTTCTTCAGGGTCTCGAGCGCACGTTCGTAGCTCAGGTCCACCAAAGGCTTGTTGTTCACGGCCAGGACGATGTCGCCGACTTGGACCAGCCCACATTCCTCCGCCTCCCCACCCCGGATGAGGTCAGAGACGATGATGGGCGGATTGCACACACGTTGTTTGACCAGAAAGCCCAGCCCACCGATCTTTCTTTTGAAGAGGCGCACTGAGATGATGTTGGGCTGCAGCTGACACACGCTGGGCTCAGATTCCTGCATTGTGTCTTGCTGAGCGTCAGATCTGCGATTGAGTTAAATGTGACAAAGGAGAGCGACATGTCAGATGTGTCAACCACGGCAGGCGAAGACATGAAGAAATGCAAGACAATACAGGCTAGCAACATTCACTTTGCATTCTACTAATTGCATCCTGTGACATTTAAGGAAATATTCAGACCATTAATTAAGTCTAACTACATCAGTAGTAAAAATTGGTTTAAAGGAATAGCTTGACCAAAAATAATTGATTCTAAATGTGTATGCTGTCATTTTTCCATGGAACAAAAACAAAAAAACAGCATAAAAGTAGTCCATATGTCTCATGCTATATATGCTTCAAAGTCTGATTTGTGAATGAACAGTTATTTTTCTGAATCACAAATCAGACAGAATGATTTGTTCACAAATCAAACTGATCTGGTTTAAATCATTGACTCAGTGATCAGGTTCTTGAATTATAAGCTAACTGGAGGGGAAGATTATCTGAATAAAGTTCATTAGTCACTATTATTTTTCAGTTTACACAAAACTATCATACAGCTTCATACAGAGCATACTATGAGATACTTCCAAATTCTGTTGTTGTTGTTGCGAAATATAACAACAGCATACGGGTTTGAAACTACACGAGTGTGAGTAAATAATGTCAGAATTTTCTTTTTTGTATGAATTATTGCTTGACTTTGAATGCAAGACATTATTGGTAAGAAAGAGTCATTCAGTTGAAACCTTCACAATATTTTTTGTTAATAATTCACAGTGTACAAGCTGTGAATGTAGACTTCAATTCACTCTTTCCTTTCTGTTGACAAGCCAGTAGCATTTCCTCCATGTGCATCATGCTCAGTCTCAACTGAACGTTCATGTAAGAAACGCTTATAATCTACAGTCCTCCTGCATCTCGCCTTTCTTGGCAGCATGAAACGCATATGGCCTCGTGTGAACAACCATTGTCCAATTCTGTCAAAATGCGACATTACTAATTCAGATTTAGTGTCATGGAGAGTATCGTTACAACTGCAGGGACTGTTTTGTAATAAAGAATAAGCAAAGGCACAGCTAATAACTTTCAATTGCACTGCATGATATTCACAGCATGATCTATTAGTGTCTTGTTTACAATACACTTGCATTCAGTAACTGAGTAACTATTTGTGAATGATAAAATAAAAATGCATTTGTTATAAATTGCACTGAAATCCCGATGAGAAAATTATGGACTATGCATGTCGAAGCTCTTAAAGAGGCACACTTATATTCAGTATTGACATTTTGGTGGCAGTGAAAATGTGCTTCAATGGTGTTATTAATTTAAAATATTATTTCACATGACTAAATCAACATGACCTCATCGATAAAAGAAATGTATCTGTCAGATCAGGTAGAAACAACTCTTTCAAACAGACATGTATTGGTGAATCTTGGGATATTGTTCTAACAACAGAATGCTTTACAAAGACATATGAAGTAATATTTCCCAAATTTTACATAAGCTTTTTTTATTATCAGAAACAGATGCTTTACACACACATTGTGTGGTCATTTTATATTTAATAATGCTAAATTAATTTAGTATGAAATCAGTTACACATTAGAATAAAATGATTAGATAAAGGCTACAGATATTAAAATAAAAAGGGTGAATAAATATTACACAGAGTGCATGCTTCAAACCAGTGTAAGTTGCCTTTTGTAGAACGATTAAAACACATGTTGACAATTCTCAAAAACTTCACATACACAAATTCCTATTTCAAACAAACATGTGCATCAACTACTGTCTGTATCCAGGAGTTATCAGAAGCACTGACCTGCAGCATGCATGCATGTTCAACAGGACACACCAGTTGCTCCTGAGCATGAGACTGCTATGCAACTCCACATGCCCATTTCACAAAGCCTCGTCGTTATATACAGCATGCATTTCCCAAAGCATGTGAAATTAATGCTAAAATATACTTTTGGCAGTAAAAAAAGCAACGCAACTTACCTCTCCACTTTGAAAGGCTGTAAATATCCCCTTGCCAATATTCCGATGGAAGGTTGAGACTTTTCTCCTGGTGTCCCACTCAGAAGACGCGTGGCATGTCTGAGCGAGCCGCTGTATAAACACGCAGCGCGTGAGAAGCTGTGCTCTCCTGCTGCTCGGCTCCGGTACGCGAGCATTTATTCCGAGCGCACTGCTGTCATTCTGTCATCCATCCCTCCCGAGGCTCTGCCTCCCTCAATGGGAGGGTTTTACAACCCCAGAGCTCTGGCATCTATGGGAATGAGTGATATTTGCACACTAATATTTGCACATCTTTATATTAAACAAGATAATGCGTAATATCTCAAATTAAAGTAGAAATGAACATTTCTATATTTGAAACAAGGGGAACCTGGGAGGTTTCGGTTTCACCTAAAAATCACTATTATATACATGACCAGCTGTAAGTAATCAGATAAAGAGGAGTACAAAAATATAGCATTTGGAGTAACTATATCAGTTTCTGCTTTTTTTTTTTTTTTTTTTTTTTTTTTTTTTTTCCC
>NW_015505440.1:557998-584950 GCF_001515645.1 Sinocyclocheilus grahami | reverse complement strand
TTTTTTTTTTTTTTTTTTTTTTTTTTTTTAGCCTATGCACTTTGCAGTTTTTATTTATTTATTTGTTTGTTTTTGGATTGGTTGATTGATTGCATTTTCAAATTTCGAATGCTTTGGTGTTTTTTATTGCTTCAGCCCTGCAGCGTGCATGTATTATTTATGGTATTATTGTATTATTTATTTATTTGTGAAATTATTAAGTACAGTAATATTGCATCAAAAACATATATCACCTGATTGCAACAAAATGTTACATAACTCCATGATTTACCCTGTACCTGAAAAAGAGAACAATTCATGCATGTCACAGCCTTTTCAAATGTTAAATTAAATTAATAAGTAAAATCAATGTTTCGGGGTCAGAGATCAATGCTTAATCAACATGCAACATGAGTATCATGTTGATCAAAATGTGTTTTATTTGAAAATATTCATTAAAAAAATAGATGTTTGGTTTATTCAGCCTATGAACTAATTTATCAACAACAACAAAATGCTCCATGGTCATTATAAACCACACAATCCTGTATTACGCAGTAAACAACAGCTATCTGCCGGAAAGAATGTCTTTATCTTTGTGGACCTTCCAAGTTTGGTGTCAAAGGTTTCCTGCTTAATTGATAATAATTATACACATTGCATTATGAAGTCTGCCAAACTATTAGCTTGAGTATGCAACTTTATTTTTGAAACACCCACACAATGCACAACGGCATGTTTTCATTCAATAAGAGATTGAACCACTAGGTCATAGTTTCTAAAGTTAGTTTTTTTTCCCCTCTCTCTGTGTGGTCCACTAAATAAACCTCTGGATGCATCATGACAAACGGAATCTAGTCGTCGAAACCAGTCATAATGAATTTGGATGAAGGTTTTTGGTGTCAACGTCATCAGCCATGCATACATTGCAGAAGCCCTAATGTTATTTTACAATGTGACATTCAGATGGACTCTTCATTTAAACTGGCAGCATAAACAGACGAATATGAATTTGTGCCGCAGGAGGAGAGACACGTTTAACAAACTCCAGACCAGACTGACCACAGACTCACATCAGACAGAATCTATAATTGCTTTATATTAAACAAGACTATATTACAAACTAAATTTAGAAGAAAAAATAAATAATGTGCATTATTAATGTATGAAGTGCGAAAGAGTGATACAGAGGAAAAAACAGTGAATTATAAAATATTTTTTAAAATCAAATATTACAAATGAAAGTAGACTTGTGAGACAATTGAATGATTTATTTATATATGTATTTATTAATGTATAAATTCATTCATTGACACCGTATCAGAATGTCTATATTCATGGCAAAATCAACAACATTTAAATTTTACAAAACAATTATAATTACAACATCATTATCAACATGTAATAATTTAACAATTTTGTCTTAAAAAACTATCAAAATACAAAAATCTACATATACTGCTAATAACAGTAATACATAACACCAATTACATAGAATCTTTTTTTTGATGTCCATTAATAATGAAAACATTGAATAAAAACATTAAAATAAGATTTTTAATAAAGATGAAAAATATTAAAATAAATATCTGAATAAAAACATTGCTAACATCATTTAAAAATGGACAATCTATTAGAATACGTTTCAACCGCAAGATGTTTTTACATAAATCACAAACTGGTTTCTCATCCTCTTTCAATAAATATTAATGAGTGAGTCTTTAGTGTTCAATTCAGCATCTCGTGTATACAACCTGGTCATATCTATTCTCAAAATAATAACAATAACTAACTCCTTGACTGGGTTTGATAATGTTTTACTCGTCTGCGAACATTCAAAATTACACTGCAAGGCACCTATCCATGTTGACTAAAGCTATAAACCTTTTTTTATTCAAACACATGCATAAACAGGAAAAATGTGAGAGGATGCTGCTGTGCACAAACTAGTGCATGGGAGATTTTCAATCTGTGACGTGAACAAATGCAAACACACACACACACACACACACACACGAACACACACAGATTTGTTTTTGTGAAAAGTGGGGACATCCCATAGGCGTAATGGTTTTTATACTGTACAGACCGTATATTCTATTGCCCTACACCAACCCTACCCCTAAACCTACCCTTTACAGGAAACTTTGTGCTATTTCAGATTTTCAATACACTCCATTCTGTGTGATTTATAAGCGTTTTGAAAAGTGGGGACATGGGGTAATGCCCTGAAAAGTCACCTTCTCCTTGTAATAACTATGTCATACCTTTGTCATTATAAAAATTGATGTCCTCATTTGTCACAAAAATGCACACGCACACACACACACACACACACACACACACACACAGCCTGGTCGAGCCATTATGTCAGTCACTTCCAACTTGAGTGCTGCCATCTGCCCCCTAATGAAACCATGCATTGTGGCTGATCACACACACATACACACTTTCTTCTTAAACCCATCTAATTCACACACACACACACACACACACACACACACACACACGCACGCACACACACACACACACACACAAGCAGCAAACAAAAACTTACACATGAACCCTCTCAACGAAAGCTGCAGAAATTCAAGACTTTTAGCTAAAATTACAAACGTTACTATTTTGGCATTTCTTTTTATAGCCATCTTCTCCATTTTCTGGGGGATTGTGGGTAGTGCTACATTGCAACACATTACCAGTTCTTGATTGTGTAAAGGTGTAAAGGTATATAAAGTATATAAAATTAGATCATGCACACATCATAGTCCCATGAAATAGAATTTCTTATTTTTTTGCCTCAGCTTTCACACAGGTAAACATACACGCACAAATGCAGCAATATTTTAATTGCTCAGGTATGACCAAAACATAAATCACTTCTGTCTGATTTTACCTCTGGTTGCCATGGAAACCTTTTCATTGTTGGTTATGTCGTTCTTTCTCATACAGAGTCGATCTTCAACACAGCAGATTTCCCGTTTGGAGAACAAACAGTTTTTCTTGTTTACCTTTTATTATTATTATTATTTTGATTCAGATTACTTTTTCAAGTATTTTCTATGTAGAGAGTTTTCATTGACAGGGAGATCACAAATGAATAATAAATATAAAAATGAGCCACAAACCAAATTGTCCAATTGCATGGCTCTTATTTAGTTTTTTTCTCTAAATAAAAGCAAATTATATACCACAGTGTTTTTAGAGAAAATGCTTATATTTTGTATTCTTTTCTAATTTCATATAAATTATTTCTTTGGCAATTATAGTAACAGTATGACAGTCATTTCGAAGAGCATCTTGTGCTTCAGTTGAAACAAGAAAATATGACGTTCATGAACAATTTCACAAATTTGTTTATCACAAAATTTCTTATATTTGATGTTCTCTGCATTATGTTTTTTATCTCTAAATTTAAATGGGGAAAAATGAATGTGGTCTTAGACTTTACACTTTTATATTTATATAACATTATCTATGAATTATGAATATACTACAAATAAATGTAAACCTGTGAAGGGTGATACAAGTGATATTTAAGCATCATTCTGATACTATTATAGTTATTAATATTTAGTATTAGTATTAGTAGCTGTTGTTGTTGTTTTTATTCATTTTATTTCAGTTTCAGTTATTTTAGTCATCAGGTTAAACTTATATATATATATATATATATATATATATATATATATATATATATATATATATATAATTTATGTTTTTAGTTATGCTGAACTAGGTTTAATGTTGTTGTTGTTGTTGTTTGTTATTGCCTAGGGTTATTATAGTCACCTATAACCAAAACTAAAACCATAAATTATATATATATATATAATTTATGGTTTTAGTTTTGGTTATAGGTGACTATAATAACCCTAGGCAATAACAAACAACAACAACAACAACATTAAACCTAGTTCAGCATGGTGTAAGAATGGTCCTTTTTATATTTTTCAGTCTGTCCAAAGAATCTGCATGAAGTTAAATTGTAACATTTTAACATTTCACATGACAAATCTAAGACAGCAACCTTCTGACGTCATACCCAGTGTATTTTTTTGACAAAACTAGATTTGTGACAGGTCAGCTGAATTTCAGGTAGATAACTATATGTTTGTGATAAATATGACAGATGTTGCCTGTAATCATAGTCTCATTGGTATTTCAGGCATGAGAAGAACTGCAGTGCGTCTCCAGGACCTCTGAAGTCAGAAACGCTCCTCACTCACTGCTGCTCTCATCTCATAGTCTGAAGGGTAACAGAACAGCAGTATATTAAACATAACTGTTTATATTCCACTCTCGCATGATGCATGGCCATAGCCAGGTTTTGAAAATTAGTGAGGTCAAGAATTGTTCAAGAATTGTGCTATAATAACCCCTACAAATACAACTCATTATATACACTATAAACACTTTAAAAGAGACAGACATGTAGATGTTTGTGAAAGATGTTTTCTCTGTTTTGGAGGGACAATCATTCTTAAATCATACTATAGTTAGGGGTGAATAATTTAATCAGTTGTTGATTATTCATGCAACAATACATATTACTGTTATAGTTTTTATTAGTAACCTATATAGCTGATAACTTTGTCTAGTGCTCTTATAAATGTTTATAGCATGATTTGGGAAAAATGTAACTACTTTACTGAATGACGTAGCATAGAGGTCTTCATGGCTAGTGTTTGCGTATTTCATTTCATTCTGTAACCTACTTGTTCTACAGATCTGTGTACTAGTGTTAAAAGCTACTGTTTTTGACAGCGCTGATAATGTTTCTGACAAATAATATCAGGATCTTTTTTGCATTTTCCTTACCGAATGTGCTATCCTGTCTGCAATAACCTGTTTATGGGCTTTTTTGATTACTGTCAGTTTAAGTGCCGGTGTGGCGATGCAGTGTTGCCAGATATTGCTGACCATAACCTGCAACTTTTTTACTTTATTAACTTTCTAAAATGTTAAATTAAGTGGAAAAGACAAGTCCAAAAACCCCCCACTCCCAGCTCAGTCTCTCTAGACTCGTTCACTCCTCCAGCGTCTTGCAACGATCGTTTTCATACCACGGATGCTAAACATTCTTGCAAACGGTCTAAACTGAATTATACATATCATGCAGACATTTATCATGCAGAGTTTAACAGCAAATTAGTCATTCAAAGAACAAATTTTATTTTTGAACATGAAAAATTTACGGAGGTCTGTAGGATGTAGGATCAAATGTAGGAAGGCATAATTATGTCGTGACATATTTCTATCTTTAAAAGTTGTTTCTTTTACCTCAAACACATGTTTGAATGAGACAAACAGTGATAAAATAACAGGCTACAGTACAAGTGAGCAATAAGCAATGAATCGATAAAGGGACAAGCAATCACTTCCTCTCCCAAGTTTTGCTTTAACGATCCGCAAATTATGGCATTTTCTTGGCATTATGTGTGGATTGGGCAATACATACGTGTAAACCATGCATCAAAAAAAAAAAGTCTTTATTCAAAATAGGAATATTTAGTAACAATATAATTCTCTCTTTTTTTATCAATTTCTTAAAAAAAAAACACTAACCAACACTAACACTAAAAATATGTAAGATATGTAAAAAAAAAAAATAAGACCTTAAATTATGTGTGAGTTAAAAATGAAGAAAACACCAGAATCAAGTGATTCTGGACAGAAACATTTCTTAATATTATGAATTCCAAATAGATGTTTGTGCTTTTCAAGGGCAGCTCAAGAAGGGTAACCTGCTCAAAAGTGAGCAACTGAATGCTTTCACAAATGGCCCCATTCTCAAGGCCATTCAATTATGACTTAACTTTCCTAATGATTCATTTTGAAATTGAAGGAAATTCATTGTATTTTCTGGGAATTAAAAAAAAACTGAATTGCTTTTGTACAGCAAGGACTATATCAACAGGAGATATTCTGTAATATTTACAGTGCTAATTAAAATATGTGTGAATTAAAAACACACTCACACACACACATTTTTCTGATGTTATCAATAGTGCCTAACATACATCAAAACGGCCACATATGAGACTACACATATGTACCATTCATAATATTACCTTCAAGTGGCCATACAGATTCTTTTGAATGGAACTGTTCTTCCTTGAAGTGACCATCGTACTATATTTCGCTTGTGGCCTTGTGGAAGAGCCTTTCATGAAAGGATTTAGTTGCAATTATTTGGAACAAGGGCCCTTCAAATGTAGAAAAAATGGCATTTGATCTATTTCTGCATTGCCAAGCTCAAAAGCCCAATCCATAAATTATTGTAAATTTCAATAGTATAAAATGCTGCTCTATATCACAATATATTAAATATCATTTATATTCTGATTAGCTGAAGTTCATTGCAGTAAAGTACTAGTTCACCCAAAAACAAAAAATGTACTCACCCTTAGGTCATCCAAGAGATTTGGAGAAATTTAGCATTACATCCTCTGCAGTGAATGGGTGCCGTCAGAATGAGAGTCCAAACAGCTGATTAAAACATCACAATAATCCACAAGTAATCCACACCACTCCAGTCCATCCATAAACAAATCCATCATTAAGATGTTTTGTTGCTTTTGGCCAAAATACGAGTCTTCTATCTATAATATTGCTTTCTCGAGTGAAAAAGTCATCTCGTCTGATTCAGGAGAGAAATATGCAAATATGAAATATTTGGCCTAATATTTGGAAATATTAGGTATTGTTTTAAAGTTAAAATGCTTTAATAATTGATTTCTTACAAACACGCAGCTTTTTACTGCACAAGATGTTAATTGATGGACTGTGTTGTGTGAATTACTTTATTGTTGTGATGTTTTTATCAGCTGTTTGGACTCTCATTCTGACGGCACCCATTCACTGCAGAGGATCCATTGGTGAGCAAGTGATGTAATGCTACATTTCTCCAAATCTGTTCCAATGAAGAAACAAACTAATCTACATCTTGGAAGGCCTAAGGGTGAGTACATTTTAATGTGTACTTTCTTTAAAACAAGTGGCCTTTGGTTTGACATTTTAACTAATGTAATGACATTCTACCAGGCTTAAGTGTGTTAACATGTTCAGGGCCCACAGTAATGATATAAATATAGCAAATAATGTCTCAGCTACTTTCACAGATTGAACTCAGATGCACCTCTTTTGGGGCTACAAATAGTTTGAAGAGATACGTCAAAAGGACCTGCCATGAATTGTGATTGGCCGACAGACTTTGATCTTCCTAAGCAATGCTTTAGGGACATTACTAGCCATTACAGACAGCATCATACACTCTTAAAAATAAAGGTGCTTCACGATGCCATAGAAGAACCTTTTTGTCTAAATGGTTCCATAAAGAACCTTTAACATCTGAAGAACCTTTCTGTTTCACAAAAGGTTCTTCGTGGCGAAAGAAGGTTCTTCAGATTATAAAAAGGTAAGAAAGAGATGGTTCTTTAAAGAACCTTTGACTGAATGGTTCTTTGTGGAACCAAAAATGGTTCTTCTATGGCATCGCTTGAAGAACCTTTTGAAGCACCTTTATTTTTAAGAGTGTAGCTCGTCTGGAGAAACATCTGAGGAATGCTTTAACCAATCACAAATGTGTTTTTATTGTGTGGCAAGATCTCAGGAATGGTGATGATCCCCTCATATCTTTGCTTTTAAACTGAATTACTACATGATAGATGCATGTAGATATATTTTCTTATCTTATGGTTAAAATCAACCAAACCAGTGGAGGGGCCATGAATTATCACCACTGTAGCAACACACTTAACCCTAGGCTGCTCCATAATGGCATTCGCTGCATTTTAAGACATTTAAGACAAAAGTGTCAACTAAATGACTGCAATTTAAAAAAATAAAAATAATAATCATGGTAAAAGTTAGATTTATGGTTGACCAATTACAGTGACAGCATCCAGAAGCAATTTAGAGCTGAGTGCTGCTGAAGAGGAGAAATGCAAATGGTTAGCTTTCGGCATTCATCTCAATGCCGGTCACTCTGAAGTACTTGACACTCGGTTCTGGCCATAATCACCTGAGCAAACAACTGTCATGTGACTAATCACTCTACACCTGCAGCAAAATTACATCATGATACTCGGATTAGCTGATGGCACCACAAATACACAGTCCAAAAAAGATGATTATCCTGAGCTGTGACGATAAAGCTAGTAGATAGGAAAAATAAGTTAATTTTAATTTGAGCAGACTGCAGTTTAAAGCATTTACCAGCAGGTACTAATTGGCCTTCTCAGTCAGCTATAGGAGAGAACAAAACTTTATACATTCCAACCTTTTCTACGTTAAGTTAATTCAAGTCAAATTACACAGCCAAATGCTTATTAAAGTTCTAGTTTCTCTCCCTGACTTGCCAGCTAAATGTAGTTAAATACACAACCAATCAAAAGCTGTGGTCTATCCACTTTATTTTTCCCGTAAGAACGGCTGCAGCCATTTGTAAATTTAATGTGTCTGGCTTCCGGTCTCATCCGCTTCCAGCTATTTTTTAGCTGTACAAAACAGCTCGTTTTGCGGCTTGATATTTCAAACTGGTATGTCTTACCATATTATTTTAATGTATTATCTTAATTATGAACACACTAGTTTGTAGTGCAAACACTTTGCAGTTTACTGCACTTACTGTTATTCTTCTCGTTATTTCCCTACAGCGGCTAATGAACCGGAAGTCTCACACATTGACAGAAAACGGCTTACTTCTGCGTTGAAAAAAAAGGTGGATGAGATATCTTTTGAAGAAGAAGAATAAATTCTTTAATTCAGCAAGGACTGATTAATTAGTGATCAAAACTGTCAGTAAAGAAATTCATTTACAAAAGATTTCTTTCTTTTCTTTTTTTAAATGCTGTTCTTTTGAACTTTCTATTCATCAAAGAATCTTGAAAAAATGTTTGACATTTTCCACAAAAATATTAAGTCTTTTTTTAACATTGATAATAAGAAATGTAGGAAGTAATTAAAAGATCATGTGACACTGAAGACTGGAGTAATGATGCTGAAAATTCAGTTTTGCATCACAGGAATAAGCTGCATTTTATAATTTATTATTCAAGATGTATATACTGTTAATCTGGCTGGCCAGACCAGCACACCAATATATTATGGTGAAAATCCTCACACAAAATATGACTAAAGGAACTGAAAATCATACACTGAACAACTGAAAAATGAAAACAGCTCTGCATAGGCCAAAAGAACGAAGTTACTCACTTGTCACAAGTAAACAACTATATGTAAACATACAATGTTTTTATTGTGAATGAATGAATAATTAAATGATATTTATAACAGTTAATAATTTATGCACACAATGGCAGCACAAAAAGCAAGTCTTACCTTACAATGAATCCCCACAGGTAAACATGAATTGATGCTGATGTCTCAAATGGATCTGATTACATATATGTGTGAACTCACATATATGTAAGCAAGGTACAAATTCCATGATTTACTTGCACATTTAGTTACAGACGCAGATTAATGTGATTTTTTGGATTGTACTCTTATATTATAGTGTATATTTGTGTATTTCATGCTTTTTAACATATCCAACTGTAAAAGCAGGTCTTCATGCACAATGTAAAAATCTATAATTTGATCATTGTAGATGTTCAGCACCCTTATTTCTATATTCTTGTTAAACACTGCACATTTTAGATGCATCGATGTCTTCGGAAGTGCAAAGTGCAAAAGAATTTTGAAGTGCCTTCCTGAATCTGCTTTAGCACAAAACATTAAAGATTTCCCAATTTAATTTTTCAATGGATATAACATTTATTTTCTTTTTTTTTTTTGCTTTACGAAAATTTATTTACTAGATTTGTGGCTAAAAATGGGCATGCAGTGTCATCCTGAGCCACTAGGGGCGCATTTATATGTTTTCTTCTGGTTGTAAAAAGCCCTTGGCTCTAAGTTTCCATAAAATGTTAGATACAAATAAAATGTGCAGTGAAAGCCAGGATTGAGAAACACTGGTATAGTATAATATAGCAGTATACTAACAAATTATATTCTCTGACTAGGTTGATCCAGGTCTTTTATACATCTAGTATATGTATATATTTATATATGCTATGTTGGCATTGCTTACCTAATTTCTGGCACAAATGAGACTGACAAAATGAATTGGGTAATATAGAAAAACAAGCATCAGCACTTCTATTTTATCAATATGCAAGAGGGCCAGTTCATCATCAGTTCAATATGACGTGGCCTTTCTGTTTGAAGGGCCTCATGGTTTTGTTCCCACTGCTCCCTCAGATAATGGCTGCGACGGTAATTTTGTCTGAGCTCAAAAGGGCAAGCCTGGCATTTGGTGTAATACATGTTGCAGAATAGCAATTATACAAAGGTTTACAAATAGGTTTCATGCAGGCAGACTGGGCATGTGCATGCTGAATGCATGAGACAATAGGTCTGTTCCTGTCGCAGCATTGAATTTCTTAAAGGGGTCATATGATGTTGCTAAAAAGAACATTATTTTGTGTATTTGGTGTACTGAAATGTGTTTATGCGGTTCAAGGTTAAAAAAACACATTATTTTCCACATACTCTACATTATTGTTTCTCCTCTGTCCCACCTTTCTGAAACGCGTCGATTTTTACAAAGCTCATCGGTCTGAAAAGCGATGTGTGCTCTGATTGGCCAGCTATCCAGTGCGTTGTGATTGGCCGAATACCTCACGCGTGTGACGGAAATGTTACGCCCCTTACCATACTGTGATGCCCTGTCCGGCCGGAGCGACGAGACAAAAACATTAAATAAAAAAATTATAAACGAGGCATTTGTTGCATCCAGTGGGGACATAATTACTGATTATAATGACTTATACTGTCTTTTTATACGCTGCGTTGCATCGGGCCGCGTAAACATAAAACCATATCTGCATTTGTGATCGGAGAAACGACAAACAACAAGCGCTGCTCTACACTGCTCAAAACTCGCGTTTGAATCGTCAGTGGCAAATTCTTTAAATATGAAAACTTACTTACAGTCTGTGAGTCAGAACAGCCGGCATTGTAGTCTACTCTTCCAGGATTAGGAAACAGTCCTCCATAAAATGCGCTGGACACATCGAATATTTGGTTTGAACTGTTCTGGAACAATGTTGTAAACACAACTTAAACACTGATTTCTAGTTGTGTCCTCTTTTGGAAGACCAAACAAAGTAGTTTCGCTTTCACAACGAAACACACAGCGGGCTTGAGTGAGCGGCGGCCGGTAGGCTTGAAAATGGCGCAGCCGGCGGATTCGGAGAAGGAGTGGCCGGCGGGTTTGTGGCAACCACATGTGACGACCCCAGGCTGGACTCCGCTTCGTCCACGGTGAAAGCCGATCCGGCGATCCTCAGCGCGAAGTTAATGTATTTCCTCAGCGACCAGCACGGATCAGCTCCAGGCATGACCAAGCGGATATCGTCCTCTTTTGGAAGGCCAAACAAAGTAGTTTCGCTTTCACAACGAAACACAGCGTCTTCACCACATGGCGGCAGCAACAATACTACAGCGAGAATAAAAGTTACGCCTTCTTTCTTTGCATGAACATTTGGGCGGTGTTATGCAAATCTTCCCACATCGTGAGGTAGACATGTGGGGTCGTGTTAAAACGAGCTGTTTTAGGTAGGCGTGGTTGACTCTTAACTTTTATAAAGAATATCTCTTTGGATTTGAGACTTTAGTCTTTGCAACTTTACAGATCTTCTTTATGCACCAAGAGCTTGTAACACTCCAAAGAAAAAGGAAAAATTTAAATTGAATCATATGACCACTTTAATACCTTTTGGAGTCAAATGACTTAAGTACTGTATATTAAAATATACTTTAGTATATTGAAGTACATTAAATCAATATTTCTCTTGCTTCATTCATCATTTGGATGGATTTATTTTTCACAGAGATTGTCATCCTGTGTTATTGGATTGGCTTTTCTATGAAGGATTCATTGAATCTGGCCAAAACATTGCTGATATGACTTGTAAGATCTTGTATTTTGTGTCTAGATGAAAATGTGTGAATATATATAAATATATATGTACTATACATATATACAGTGCCTTGCGTGCCTTCATTTTTTTCACATTTTGTTATGTTGCTGCCTTATGATAAACTTCTTTAAATTAATTTTTTCCCACATCAATCTACACTCCATATACCATACTGACAAAGCAAAAACAGAATTGTCACAACTTCATAAATGTATTAAAAATAAAAAACTGAAATAAGTACATTGCATAAGTATTCATACCAACTAAATCAACTAAATATTTAGCTGAAGCACCTTTACAGTCTCAAGTCTTTTTTTGTTTGATGCGACAAGCTTTGCTCATCAGCATTTGGCAATTATCTGCCATTCCTCACCTCACCTCTTCACCTCTCAAGCTCTATCAGGTTGGATGGGGGCAGATGCACATTTTCAGGTTTCTCCAGAAATATTTGATTTGGTTCAAGCCCAGGCTCTGGCTGGGCCACTCAAGGACATTCACAGAGTTGTCTATAAGCCACTCTTGCTGTGTGCTTAGGGTCAATGTTCTGTTGGAAGGTTCGGAGGTTCTGAATGCTCTGAACTGGGTTTTCATTAAGGCTATGTAACGTTTATTATTATTTATTAGCTCTAAAAAGGGGAATATTTATGACGAATCATAAATGGTTATGATTCATAATAAATATTTAGATTAAATATTTTGGTATATTGAACATTTTTTCTACTCTGACAAGTCTCTCAGTCCCTGCCACTGAAAAACAGCCCCACAGCATGAGGCTGCTACCAGCACACTTTACTTTTGGGATGCTACTCTGCAGGCGATGAGCAGAGCTGGTTTCCTTCAATCATGATGCTTAGAATTAAGGGTTCATCAGACCTGAGAATCTTGTTTCTCAGAGTCTGAGGGTCCTTTAGATGTTTTTTTTTGTAAATTCCAAGTGTGTTTCAGTCCCTGCCACTGAAAAACAGCCCCACAGCATGAGGCTGCTACACACTTTACTTTTGGAATGCTACTCTGCAGGTGATGAGAAGAGCTGGTTTCCTTCAAACATGATGCTTGGAATTGAGGTTCATCAGACCAGAGAATCTTGTTTCTCAGAGTATATGGTTCTTGGTCCCCACACTAACCAAAGGCCTTCTCCATCGTTTGCTCAGTTTTGCCAGGAGGCCAGCTCTAGGAAGAGTCCGGTTGTTTCAAACTTCTTCCATTAAGGGTAACAGAGATGTTTCTGTGACCCTTCAATGAAGCAGAATTTTTTTCTGAACTCTTCCACAGATGTGTGGCTTGACGCAAACCAGTTTCTGAGCTCTACAGGCAGTTCTTTTGACCTCAGGGCTTGGTTTTTGCTCTGATATGCATTATCAGCTGTTAGACATTTTATTAAGACGTGTGTGCCATTCCAAATCATACCCATTCAATTGAATTTGCCCCAGGTTAACTTCAGTCGAAGTGTAGTAACATCTACAAGCAAAATGAATGCTCCTGAGCTAAATTTCAACTGTCCCAGATAAGGGTATGAATACTTATGCAATGGAATCATTTTAGTTTTTATTTTTAATAAATTTGCAAAGATGTTAAAAGCCTGTTTTTTGCTTTACATTTATGGTGTATGGAGTGTAGATTGTTGTGAAAAAACTTTTTTTTTTAAAGCAGTTTAACATAAGGCAGCAACAAAACAAAATGTGAAAAAATGAAGGGGTATGAATACAAATATATATATACACACACAAACACAGTATAGAGTGTATCACAAGGTAAAAAGTTCCCTGTCAGTGAGATTAAGGGTTTTATGACAGGTATAAGACAAGTTTAACCAGACTGCCAGTATGTTTGAACAGTAAACTTTAGTATCCTGTGATTATTTTCTGACTTTCTGCTCTTTCAAAATGATGATGCTCCATGTTAGCACAGGGTCACTTTGCGTTTCAGAACGTAGAGAGAGCAAAGAGTCATAAGTTAATCACAGCAATCTGAAATATACCATGGGAACATTCAGTGGCTCAGAGCAAGCAAAAAGCACAAAATTAAAATGTTGGCAGGGCACTTTCTCTATTCATGTCATTGACAGCATGCAGTTCCTTTGCTTGAACATTTAAAGAGATTTACTTACTGTATATGCAGCCTGATCCAAATTCAGATGAAGCCCACACATTCCACAGGCATGCATAATTACATCATTTCAGATATTATATACTGTTGCAAACTTGATTTTAATTGACTTTAAGGACAGAAAAATAAAGATCTATACATCTACACATGCAACCAGAAAGTATATTATATATTATAGCATATATTATAGCATTAAACATTAAATTAATTCATTCTCTTTCTTTTTGTACTTCCTAGTTGCCAAATATTAGTTTTGTGCATTAACCTGCAGTAAAGATATCAGAATATCTCAAGCAGTATTTCTTTGCAGATGCCACTTGGTTTGATATTTGTTTGCATAACATAGTGACATTTAGACATTTATAGGTGTCCAAATACTTTTTGGGTTCACTGTACTTAGATATATTCAGCATATTATTTGATTATTTGATCATTTCCTGCATCTGACTATTACAAAGCCTTTTACGGACAAAGGAAACGCAACAGAAGGATTCTCTTGTGATTTGTGAGAGGAAATGTAAAATATGGCAAAGTTCCCTAATATGCATGGGTCAAAAAGAGATCTGTTGGGGAAAATTGTTTTCAGGTTTTTTTATAAACATAGCCAACAGGCAAAATAGCCTCAATGTCTGTTCATTCAAAATGAAACCATGTGGCCCTGGTCATTTTCACAGGAATTATGTTGCATTAATGATCTACTTTCAATATCAGAACAAGGATGTACATTTGGAAGATTAATAATAACTGGAGGCAAGTTATGACTCACACCCCTTACTGAGCCACAATGGTTAACCTGCACCGTTTTCCTTTTTTCTCGTCTCTCTTTTGCTAATAAATGTATTCCTGACAGGATGTCATATGCAGTGCCTGAACAAAAAAAGGTGGCTAACTTCACCTCAGACCATGCAAAGTTTGCAAAAACACTTTCATTATCTACCCGATGTGACATATAGGTGATTGAATGTTTGCTTTTTCAAGGATACTCTCTTTCTCTAATATATATCTCTGTTGAAGTCATGCAAAAACATTATTCATCGCTGGTTTTGATAAGTCTTTATTTCTGAGGGCAAAAGTAGAACCTGACCAAAAGCGGCACAACAAAAACACATATTTGGTAACAAGGCCTGCAGCGCTCCAGAGCTGACATTCATGACATCTGCTGTTAGAAATACCATTTGTTTACAAGAGTAGAAAAACTATAGAAATATCACTGTACAAAATGTACACAGCAATTTGTCCTCATTTTTTGCACAATATGTGATTTTCATTCACAATGTTTAGTGAAAGGAAACTCCACGAGGAGGTAAAATGTGTGGGAAAGGAGTTTGGGGCACAGTTTGATTTTGAGATGATGAATGATTAAGAATGGTTATTAATCATTATGAATGACAAACATGAAACAAAAATAGGACAGCAGATCAAAAAAAGAAAGGCTTCTGTGAAAGTTTGAAGTGCATTTACTGATCTGAATCTGAATCAGAAACATTTTGTATGTGTAATATAAGGTTTTTTATGACTTCATTTTAGGTTCATTATGTATATTGCAATTATGAAATAAATATTACCGCACTTGTGTATTTACAGTATGTGCTACAAGCATAAAGCAAGTATTTCATAGTTCAATGATACTTATATATACTTACATCAGTAATCCATTTAAATGCCAATTAATTAGGAATATCTCAAATAGAATTAAATGAACATTTCTGGCATGGTCACAGACGACATGATCTGCCCACCTCTAATCTGATTGGTTGGCCTAAGCAACTTCTGGTAGGTCGGTCAAACGCTCTATTCCTGTTTAAGTGGGCGGTCCTTGGCCAGACTACAATATTTTTAAATTTACAGTTTGTTTTTAGGGAATAGTTTACCAATGAAAACTTGCTGAAAATGTACTCACGCTGAGGCCATCCAAGATGTAGATAAGTTTCATCAGAACAGATTTGGAGAAATTTAGCATTACATCACTTCTTCACACCAATGGATTCTATGCAGTGAATGGGTGCCGTCAAAATGAGAGTCCAAACAGCTGATAAAAACATCAGAATAATCCACAAGTAATCTGGTGAAACAAAAAGCTGTGTGTTTGTAAAAAAGAAATCCATCATTAAAGCGTTTTTACATTAAAATGTACTTTAAAATGTTTTTACTTTAAAAAGCCAAAATACAAATCCATAATAACGCTTCTAGTGAAAAAGTCCATCCCCTGTTGTCCTCAAAGCCATAATCCACCAACGTATTTGTTTAAAACTGTTTTACTGTTTGACTTTGTTTTACTGGATAAAGCAATATTTTGGATTGAGGACTGAGTTTTAAAGGGATAGTACAGCCAAAAAAGAAAATTATGTCATTAATTACGCACCCTCGTGTCATTCCAAACCTGTAAGACCTTCGTTCATCTTCGAAACACAAATTAACACAAATTAATTCATGACAGAATTTTCCTTTTTGGGTGAACTATCCCTTTAAGTGAAATGCGGATTGATGGATTTATGGAAACGATGGATTAATTTCTTACAAATAAGCAGCTTTTTGCTTCACAATATGTTAACAGGTGGACTGGAGTGGTGTGGATTCCTTGTGGATTATTGTTGTGTTTTTATCAGCTGTTTGGACTCATTCTGACGGCACCCATTCACTGCAGAGTATCTATTGGTGATGTAATGCTACATTTCTCCAAAGCTGAGTTTGAAGAAACAAAATCATCTACATCTTGGATGGCCTGACGGTGAGTACATTTTCAGCAAAATTATTTTTTTTGTTGAACTTTTCCTTTAAGTACATTGTGTGCAATAGTTGATGGTGATGTTGATTTACATGAATTGATTCCTTTCATCCTTTTTTTTTTTTTTTTGTGCAGCATAAGGGATTCTGGGATACATTCATGGTTCTCACACCAGCAGCCTTTTCTGTCTGCCGCTGGACTTTCTAGCAAATACAGCCATAAAGTGTCACAGTATGAATCTTCTCGTCAATGGAAAGTATTTCCTGATAATAATTCGCAAACTCTTGGGCAGACTGGCACTGCGTTACACAGGGAGGCCATAGGGCATATTTCAGAATGCTGACTGATGGGAAATCTTCAGTAAAGTTTGGTTTAATTCATTACTTAAATCACATTCAACAGAACGGGTAACAAGAAATGAAATGTAAATAACTGTAATGAACTAATTGAAGAAAAACAACGATTTCTCCCTCCGCAGATTCTAGGAAACATTCCGAAAGCTAACCAGAGTATGATGATATTTGAAGCCTCTTACAAATGAGTGCCATGAGAGAGATGGAATGTGTGATAAGCCTTTCAAACGAAGCATCAGAGGTGAAGATTGTTAATGAATTCTCTTGCTCACAGGGTTGTTTGGTCTAATTATCCGGAATGTGAATTATTTGGTAATTATCAAAGCAGCAAATCACTCGCCTACGTTGAAAATTACATGAAAATGTGCCTCAAAGAAGGGAGCGTTGACAAATTAACAATTCTGCGTTGGTTAACGACTTGTGGAATTATAAAATCAGCTTTTATGTATTGGGGGGGGGCTTCTTTTATGCCATAACGTGATGGTAAACACGTCCCGTCATAAGTAATTAAGTGCTTTGCATTTTAATCAGATGCTTCTGAGAGGCATGTTTACTGTGCAGCGGGTTCAGGTTATTGTTGGCGACAGGCTTTCATTTAATGCAACACAGCTCAATCAACCCATCTTCCTGCTCTACGAATGCTAACGATCCCACTCACGCTGTCTGAAAACAAAGGTTAAAACTTCATATATTAAGAACGTCATTACTTTGCATATTGCTTATCAGATCATTCGTTTATGTGCATTCAAATAGTTTGAAATGTCCACCAGATGAAAAACATAAATTTGATAGCATTGAAAACAATGCACAAACAATGTGATAGTGATGCTTGGCTTAGGAAACACCACTAGTAATGTTTGCTGATGACTTTTTAAATAAACGTTGTCATTAATTTTACCCCACATAAAGGCATACAAAATATTTATATGTGAATGTACATACTGATCTGTGTTACTAGGCATTTTAAGAATGCATGAAAAAGTCAGTGTTGATGTGTGGTTACATTTACCACTGCTCTGTGAAATTTCATGGGCAAATTCAATTCATTTCAAAAGGAATCTGTGCAATTGAGAGTTTTGCGTAAGGGCGAAAAAGTTCCCCATGAAGATTTTGCTCACATTCATCAGAAAGCAACTTGATTTGAACATTACTTCTGTGTAAGCCATGTTTCTTACATTGCTACACTAATGACAATGGACCATTTTTGGGAGCAAAATTTTGCAAATTTGACTTCACCTTTAGGGTTGTGTTGATGGTTGCTATGCAGTTGCTATGGTGTTATGATAGCTGCAAGGCTGTTGCTTAGTTTCTAAGATATTCTGTTGTCTAGTTTCAACTCTGGTTCTTCCATCTTTTTTTTGCCTTTTGATATAACATGCATTTTACAAATGCATGTGTGGTGTTTGAATGTGAAAACTCTGTTACACTGTTTAAAAGAATGTACTGGTGATTTTCTACCAGGGCATTATCCATTAATTTTATGGACATTTCCGTTAACCCTAAAATACCATGCATTTAAGTGCAAAATTCTAAATACAGGTAAACACCAGTAAAAAATAAATTTCAGAAAATTCATTCAGTACAGTAAATCGTGCCCCATTTTCAAAGATTTTTCTTTTACAGTATAGGGTGTTGTAGTGATTGCTAGGCTGTTGCTATGTTGTTAAAAAGACGTTTTGAGTGTTGTTGTTTTTTAGCTCATTGCTATGCAGTTGCTAAGGTGTTATGGATAACTGCAAGGTCATTGCTAACACCGTATCTACACTGGACACAATCATAATTTACTTTGAAATCTGTGGAATTGTAAGTCGCTTTGGATAAAAGCGTCTGCTAAATGACTAAATGTAAATGTAAATGTAAATCTGTGCACGAGAGACGGAGCGGAACATAGAAAAAGAAGCATAACCAAAGGCCCAGCTAAATTTCTGCTCGGTCTCTTGCACAGCTGTGTCCGTATCGCATTGCACCGCTTATCATAGTGGCTAAGCTCAGATCTCTAGCTATGACTTCTTCCATCACTGTAAGTCTATGGTATTTTTCCACCTGTTTTATCATCCACCAGGGAAAACATTTAAAATTTGCACTGATAACAATGCATAAACAATGTGGGATTCCAAACATATTAAGTATGAGTAACAGTAATTGTGATGGTAAAAATGCTTGTTGATGGCTCATTAATAAAAGTTAGATGTTTTACCCAGAAAAAAAGCATACACACTACTCATAAAGAGACGCACTTACACACAATTAAGCACATCCCACCTGTCTGCCCCTCTCTTACCTCTCCTGTATGACTAATACAATCATTTATTATACTGAAATCTAAAGTTCAACTAGCAGATTTCTCTGAAAACAGTGATGTCTGTCCAATGGGCAGAAAATGTCAGTGAGATCATTTTACTGTCCTGAGTGCAAAGAGTAATGTAATTAAATGAGGGCTCATGCGGCTGCATACCTGAACAGCTCCTGCACAGACACTGACTCATCAGACGACAGAGACTGAGCATTGATTGGGTGAGTATGACCGCATCTTTGTGTATGTTTTACATTATGTAAAAGGATTAGGTTACCTGGGCATTAAAATAGCATATGTGGAGATGTAGCAGAGAAAAGATTAAATGAAGCAGATATTAATGGTCAAAAGTGAAATTGCATGAATAATGACTGTTTCCAAACAGGTTTCTCAAACAATCCTTTTTTCTTCTGAAGAAGTAAATATTCTTTCCAGCTGGTGAGAATCTGTTATCTTTTTTTATATCTGCTTTTAAGGTTGGTTTGATTGGCCAATGTTGTACTGTTGTCCTCTGTACAAAGATTATAAGCACTCTATGCACGTGTTCTGCTAGTTTAATCTATACTCTACTGTTCAAAACTTTGGTGTTGGTAAATTGGCAAAGTCTTTTATGCTCACCAAGTGTGCATTTATAAATTAAATACAGTAAATTATAATATTGTGAAATATTATTTAATATAAAAAAAAAGTTTTCTTTTTTTTTTTAATGTAATTGATTCCTGTTATGTTACATTTGCTGCTTACGAAAAAAAAATTCTAAAAAAAAATGTCACTGTTTATTTAAAATAGAAATCTTTTGTAACATTATAAACGTCTTTTCTGTCGCGTTTGATTCATTTCTGGTTCGCACCATACGTTTTTCTTCATGAAATACTCAAGTATACAGTCTTTTACCTGTTTTCTTATTTTCTAATAGCTTTCATTTGATCAAATATGATAATGTGATTAATCTCAGAGCTGGTTGATTTGGTTCAAGGCCCTGTTTGAAAAATGATTTGAAATCTCTATGGAGGAAATTAATGGGTAAAATACCTCCAGAGGCATGGCTGCCGAAAAGGTCACAGTTACATTCAATTGTTCGGATAAACAGGTGCCTCATCCGCAAAATTACTCTTTGGTTGAATTAACGTCACTGTTTCAGATCAATCAAACAAACATAGCAAATGTTTCGAAAGCTACACAGAGAAATCATCCTACAAACAGCTTGTCTTTGCTCATTAAACCTGTATATTAAAGTATTTTCATATAAAAAATGACACACTTCACCTTTAATGCGTCTCCAGAATGGCTGTGACGTTGATAGTAGACATGTTTGGAATGGAGGTCAGATATTGACTTTGTGTACACAAATTATGAAGATGCAGCCTCTTTTAAAACCGAAATCAAAGTCAAACCAAAGGTACCGGCCATATTCTGCATAGACTAATGAAGCAAGGACTCTCTATAACGAACGCAGTCCATCGATCATAAGGATCACAGGAAGCCAGCACCAAGATTTCCTGTCATGTGACTGATGAGGTAAGACCTCGGTCCAGGGCTTGACTGGGTGTGAGAATGCAGTCCAGATGAGACAATGAGCGAGAGAAAGGCCTTCTGAAGAACACGAACCCATCGCTGTCACAGCCTATGAAAAGGAAAACGGATAAAGTTAAACCAGCATGAGGAATTATGTTTGTGTCTTCCGCTTCTGATGGGTCACATGCAAACCCATTACCTCCAAAACCTAGCGAGCTGCCTAGCTAGATGGCATTTTTAGGCGTCACAGGTTTGCAAATGACACAAAAGCTGTTCCTAAACATAGACAACAACATCATCTCTTCTGAAGTTCCAATTCGAAAGCTATTTCATACTAGTGCTGTGTCGTTAGCTTAGCAAAATGCTTAGAAATGGAATCAGCTGTTAGTGAACTGAGGGAGACAAATCACTGTTTGCATCATTAACTAAATCTAAAAGAATAAAAACATTGTTACTTTTAATAAAACAAACACTAACTCAAATTTAAAATTAAAAAGCAACATTCTTTGAACGTCTTTATGATATTATTTTTACTTGAATGTTCTCAGTGTTGAGAACAAACATAGTTAGAATGTTAAAAATAAACATTAAATTCTAGGTGTAAAAATTAAATTCTAATTTAGTCAACTTTAAGTTAATTACAATAAGAAAACGGGACATTTTAACATTCTTAGAATATTAGAAATAAACATTCAAATAATGTTATATTTTGGGTGAAAATAAAGTCAGTAGAATGTTGTAAGAAATGTTTTCGTAGCTTTTAAAAAACTGTTTTAATCACAACATGACAACGAGACATTTTAATATTTTAGAGTTCCATTTAAAAACAATGTCCCTAAAATGTTAATTTAAACTAAATTTGTCATCTGGGATGTCTCATTTTCATTTAGTTTAAATTGAAGTAATAAAATAACTAAATAAACAAAAAAAATAAATAAAACTAAATAAAAACTATAGGCATATTAAAAAAATAAAAATTATAGAAACACAACAAAACATTATTAACAAGCTATAATAATATATCAGTGATACTGAAATACACTGAGCCACTAATACATTTCCATAAGAGAGCTGTCTATATTCAGTAGGACAGCAAGGCAGCTCACTAGAAACAAACTTGTTTTATTCTTTTCTGTTTCTTAATTTATACTATGAGTCTCCATCAGCCCACTCTCAGCTGTAATGATCTCCTTATCTGAACTTTACTCTCAGGTGGGTTTTTCACTAGTAATCACATTTATACTTTTAGCATATGGAATTCCTTTTGGATAAAAAAAAGTTTTTTTTTCTGTTCTGGATAGTTGGAAGGATATTAAATTAACTGGTTGAATGAGGATTTACACACTTAAGACCAAAGCATACTCTACACAAGTATGGGAAAGCAAATGCTTCAAGCTACATGTTTCACATGTCATTGCATTTAAACATTGGACAACACTGGACGTATGCATTCGCCTCAAGAGGATATTATAGCAGAAATTAAGGCTTTGTCACATGACGTGATTTACATGAGCATTTCTCAATGCATTAAACTCTAAGAAGCAAAGTGTTACAGTTAAGCATTGTATCGGGTCACTTGAAGATTATCAACTTTAAATGATTTTCACAGATCTCTCAAAACACATCAAATGTTTATCAGAGGTTGTTTAATTCAAAGGAAAAACGATGCATGGTAGAAAGTTACACTATGATTATGTGGAGAGGTGCATTAAAACCCTAACACGAGTCATGTGAAAGGGCATTTAGCGTAAACCCAGCTAAAAGGGAATATTCTCCGAATTTGGGCCAAAGTTCTGGCAAGATTCTTTCAAGTTATGTCCATTCAAACGTTCATTGAAAGTTATCCGGTCTTAATAAATGTTCTCAAAACGTGGCACAAAAACATTGTGGTTACTTATTTCAAAACATTAAGAGAATAATCCAAAATAATGTTCTAATGTCTTCAAAACTGTAAAATTTCATGTGCTATTAATGTTCAAGTAATTAACAAAATAAGGTGTTTTGAAATTTAAAAGTGGGACATTTTGGATTTTCAGAGAACATTTAGAAACATCTTTTTCACAGCTTAATGGGAACATTAGAAAAATGTACTTAGAACATTTTTTTAGTTGTTTTGTTGACTTCTAGGGAAAATCTTGCTGATCGAGTTATGTGTCAACCTGTCAATGTATAGCTAGCTGTCTGAATGATATATGTGATCCTGGACCACAAAACCAGTCATAAAGGTAAATTTTTCGAAATTGAGATTTATACATCATCTGAAAGCTAAATAAATAAGCTTTCCATTGATGTATGGTTTGTTAGGACAATATTTGGCAGAGATACAGAGATGTGAAAATCTGAAATCTGAGGGTGCAAAAAAATAAAAAATACTGAGAAAATTGCCTTTAAAGATGTCCAAATGAAGTTCTTAGTAATGCATATTACTAATCAAAAATTAAGTTTTAATATATTTAAAATATTTACAGTAGGAAATTTACAAAATATCTTCATGGAACATGACCTTTACTTAATATCCTAATGATTTTTGGCATAAAAGAAAAATAAATAATTTTGACCCATACAATGTATTTTTGGCTATTGCTACAGTACAAATATACCCCAGCGACTTAAAGGGTTAGTTCACCCAAAAATGAAAATTAGCCCATAAATTACTCACCGTCAAGTCATCCTAGGTGTATATGACTTTCTTCTTTCAGACGAATCCAGTCGGAGTTATATTAAAAATGCAGTATTAAATGCAGTCAGCGGGTGTTGCATTGCTTCAGTCCAAAACAAGTTAAATAAAAAGCGCCCTTCCATTAAAAAAAAGTGTCTCACACGGCTCCGGGGGGTGAACAAAGGCCTCCTGTAGCGAATCGATGTGTTTTTGTAAGAAAAATATCCATATTCAAAACGTAATCACTTTGATGTAGCTTGCACCAACAGTTGTACACACGGAAGCAGCTCCGGGCGGATGGCGTATGAGGTCAGCACTGCGCATTCGCCGGTGAGTCTCGTGAAAACCAACGTTTGTTAACAGGAGCAAAGGAAGCAAAGTTTCCTTACTTTAGCAAAGGAAAACCAGTCTCCTCTTGGCTTATATCGAAATCCTCTGACATTCTTCTTTACAAATCCTCGTTTTGTACTTCTAATTAGCGATCATTGTTTTGTTTTGATCTCTCCGCTGCGTTTCCGCGTGCGTCACTTCTGAGCGGCGCATGCGCAAAGTTGACCTCATACTTCATCCAACCGGAACTGCTTCTGTGTACAACTGTTGGTGCAAGCTAGATTAAAGTGAATATTACGTTTTTTAGCCATGTGAGACACTTTTTTTAGGGATGGGCGCTTTTTATTTCACTTCTTTTGAACTGATGCATGCAACACCCGCTGAGTGCCATGAAACAGCTTGAAAGATCAAAGACAAATTTTTATATAACTCCGTCTGGATTCGTCTGAAAGAAGAAAGTCATATACACCTAGAATGACTTGAGGGTGAGTAATGTTTAGGCTAATTTTCATTTTTGGGTGAACTAACCCTTTAAGACTGGTTTTGTGGTCCAGGGTCACATATTAATTAAAGTTATTTTCCACCGAAAAGGCTAACTCCTCTGGACTGTGCGCTTGCAATGCTTTGGCCACAGGATTTGAGTCTTCATTTGCGCACTTGCATGGAGTATGTTTTGGCCTTTAGACCCTAAAATACACACAATAAAACAATGAGCAAGACGAGACATTAAAAGTCTGTGTAAGCATTTTCGTTGTCATTGCTAGTGGATCTCCAGCCTGCGGTGCGATTCAATATTACCACTCTTTTTATCACTCATCTTTGAATCTAACCTTTTCTCATTCTCTCACAGCTCTCTCCTTTTTTGGCCCAAGTTCGTGACTAATCAGCACAAGCTCAGTGAAGTGTGTGGGTGTCTTCAGCGAGGTAAAGAAAAACCTCGACTCTTCTGCGCATATGACTTTTAAACTAGACATCTGAAGCATGAAATTGGTCAGAAAGTCCTCCCACGTAGAAAAGGCATATATTGATACAATACCTTTGACTGGACACGCTTTAGATTGGAGCGAAAATGCTAATTTACAGTGCAAACTGAGCTTGAGGCTGTAAATCCAGATCAAACCTTCACAAATGTGAGTGTAGAAGCAATAAGGTTTGGATATATCGTTTACCTCCGGGCCTGGTTTGTGCATCCCAGTTCATTCAGAACTACAGACTCATTATGGGTGAGAGAAATTATATGTGGAAAAAGAGAAAAGTTGACGATGGAAGGTTCAAAACATTTCAACAAGAAGGTCAAGTTTAACACATCGGACACTGGACAAAAACACAAAATCATCTCTCTTAGATTTTAGTTCTGTGCCTCTAAATTTAAGCTCTGTTCCAAAACTTAGTGAGCCGCCTTGCTGTCTGCAGGCAGCTACTTTCTAAGCCAGCATCATAAATGAAATGGAACAATCTATGTCAAACTAATCATAAAATATGTATAGCATTTCTCATGTAAAACACACAGAAAACACACTCAATACACTCTTAAAAATTAAGGTTCCAAAAGGGTTTTTTATTGCATTAAACATTATAGAAGAACCGATGTTTGAAGAATATTTTGATCTAAAGAACTTTTTGTGCGATGATAAGATTCCACGAATATTAAAGATTCTTCATGGAATCCTATAGGTGCCAGTAAAGAACCTTTATTCTTCAAGAGTACAGCATTAAAAAAATATTCTCTGAGCATAAAAATATGCCTAGTTAAGTAATTATTTAATATGCAAATTACTTAATAATTATCCTGTAATTAGACAGGGCATAATGTGTATTTATAATATATTTATAATACTTACACATAATTTAACTACTATGAATTATTTTAGTTAAAATACACAAATAAAATAACACAGTAGTTTTAATTTTAAAATATTATGACATTTTACATATTAAACGTATTATAGTATTTCACAGAATTGAGTACACCCCTCACATTTTTGTAAATATTTTATTATATCTTTTCATGTGACAACACTGAAGAAATGACACTTTGCTACAATGTAAAGTAGTGAGTGTACAGATTGTATAACAGTGTACATTTGCTGTTCCCTCAAAATAACTCAATACAGCCATTAATGTCTAAACCGCTGGCCACAAAAGTGAGTACACCCCTAAGTGAAAATGTCCAAATTGGGCCCAATTAGCCATTTTCTCTCCCCGGTGTCATGTGACTCATTAGTGTTACAAGGTCTCAGGTGTGAATGGGGAGCAGGTGTGTTAAATTTGGTGTTATCACTTTCACACTGGTCACTGGAAGTTCAACATGGCGCCTCATGGCAAAGAACTCTCTGAGGATCTGAAAAAAATAATTGTTGCTCTACATAAAGATGGTGTAGGCTATAAGAAGATTGTCAAGACCCTGAAACTGAGCTGCAGCACGGTGGCCAAGACCATACAGCGGTTTAACATGACAGGTTCCACTCAGAACTGGCCTCGCCATGGTCGACCAAAGAAGTTGAGTGCACGTGCTCAGCGTCATATCCAGAGGTTGTGTTTGGGAAATAGACCCAATGCTGGTGCTGCCAGCATTGCTGCAGAGGTTGAAGGGGTGGGGGGTCAGCCTGTCAGCGCTCAGACCATACGCCGCACACTGCATCAAATTGGTTTGCATGGCTGTCATCCCAGAAGGTAGCCTCTTCTAAAGATGATGCACAAGAAAGCCCGCAAACAGTTTGCTGAAGACAAACCTCAATCCGGTGTGGCATAGAGGTGATCAGGCTGAGGTGGTATAGAAGCCCAGGTTTCTTTGACAGTGACCTTCAGCTCATCTGCATTTTTTGGTCTCTTGTTTCTCATTTTCCTCTTGACAATACCCCATATATTCTCTATGGGGTTCAGGTCTGGTGAGTTTGCTGGCCAGTCAAGCACACCAACACCATGGTCATTTAACCAACTTTTGGTGCTTTTGGCAGTGTGGGCAGGTGCCAAATCCTGCTGGAAAATGAAATCAGCAT
>NW_015505440.1:543898-557960 GCF_001515645.1 Sinocyclocheilus grahami | reverse complement strand
TACACTCTTAAAAATAAAGGTGCTTCAAAAGGTTCTTGAAGCGATGCCATAGAACAGCGGTGGCGAACTCCGGTCCTGGACAGCCGCAGCCCTGCAGAGTTCAGCTCTAACCCTAATTAAAACTCACCTGCCTGTAGCTTCCTAGTAACCGTTCAGACCTTGTTTAGCTTGTTCAGGACCTTTCTGAAAAGCCTTCACACATGTTTATGATGCCTTAAAATGCTCTCTCTGTAGTCAGCTCACTTGGTTTTGAAAGAGATATACTGTAAAATTAATATTAAATATAGACAGCATGCATATCTGTGTGCACTGACAAGACAGCTAATTGCGACATCCAGTTTCACTTCCTTTACCACACGCTTCCTTTGCTCACTGCTCCTGATTCAATTAGGCATCCCCTGCTAATAATCTTGTGTGGTTTGGCAATTTATGGTATTTTAAGATAGTTCTCCATGGGTCTTTCTAAACCACTAACCCTCATCTGACTCTGATCCAGGGAATTCAATTAGTTTATCTGCTTGTAATTGGAGGATCTCAGAGGTGCTTCTTGAAGGAGGTTTCAGGTCAGTTTGTTCTCTGCATATTTCTTCAGGCCAGTTTTTGTGTGATTACTATGTGATGAGTGAAACCAAGGCTTTTTAAAAAGCCAATTTGTTTTAAGCCAATTTAGGTTATAAGCACTGTTAGATCATCTGTTTTGCATTGACATTCTTAACTAATTGTACTTAGATGAGGCATTATATACGTATAAAATATTTATTTTATATTATATTATAAAATTGAAGCATAATACTTACATAATTTAACTACTATTAATCATATTTTATATATTTAAAATATTAATATTAATCCACAATATTTAAAATATGTCATTAAGCCCCATTTGTATAGGCTTAGACAATTCTGCGTGATCTGAGTTTTGTGGAGAAAACATTCGTTTCGCAAAGAAAAAAGTATTTCGAGCACATGAAAATCAATTTTGCATTTACAGTAAGTTTTTGGATGTGTGCAGACCTTCTCTTTTGCGCGTGCAACGTTTCACCAGCTTGCTCGCCTGATGCCCGCCCTCAGTGCTCTCTAAATGCCAACAGCTCGCTTGCTCAACACAACCCAGCGTTACAATATGCCATAATTCCAGCCAATCAGAGACTAGGCTGCTAAATTCTGATTGGCTGCCTTGACAACCACTCACAACATTTCTTGCATTACCACGACAGCAGAAGAGGAAAAAATACAGTGCATGCATAATTATTATGCAAGTTGATATTCTGATTATATTTTTTTCCAAGCACATTTTACCAATTCCAAACAACATCAATCTTAATAACCACTATTAGTCTTGCATTTAATCACTTATAATCTATATATTATTGTTCAAGAAGGCTGGAAGTGAAAAACGCCTTCTATTCAGGTATATTCATGCACTGTATCTTTCCTCTTCTGCTGTCGAAGTAATGCAAGGAATGTTGTGATTGGTTGTCAAGACAGCCAATCAGAATTTAGCAGCCTCATCTCTGATTGGCTGGAATTATGGCATATTGTAACGCTGGGTTGTGTTGAGCAAGCAAGCTGTTGGCATTTAGAGAGCACTGAGGGCGGGCATCAGGCGAGCAAGCTGGTGAAACGTTGCACGCGCAAAAGAGTGTCTGCACACATCCAAAAACTTATTTTAAATGCAATATTGATTTTCGTGCGCTCAAAATACTTTCTTCTTTGCGAGACAAACATTTTCTCCACAAAACTCAGTTCGCGTGCATGCAAAATGCACTTTTGCATACTCAAAATATGATCTTTCGTGCACAGAATTGCGGCAGAGATGTAATCCCATACATTTGAGCCACGTATTTGTAGTGAGTTTTAGGCTCACCTCATTTCACTTTTTAAACAGTGATTTGACCTAAATAAACTCATCAGCTGAGGGAGAAATTGGGAGCAACAGGAGCAGATATTTCTCTCATTAGAAAGACTAGCCAATGAAGATGTGATGTTTGACATTTGCAGTCAGGTGGCGTTTGCTGCCTAGATCCTTAAAGCGATAGTTCACCCCAAAATGAAAATTGTATCTCATATCATTCCAAATACATATGACTTACTTTATTCTGTGGAACAGAAAAAGTGCATGAAGAAAAAAAAACTGTATATTATTCAGAACTCACATTTTGTTTACAAAGAATCTTACTCGTTTTTGAACGATATGAGAGTAAAATTACAGAGTTTAATTTTTGTGTGAACTGTCTCTTTAAATACACAAAATTGTTACCACTGGATGCTGAGCCTTTGCAGTGTCTTGGGCATTCTGTTTAACCAAAAAGTGATATATCAAAGGTTTTAAAAGGATAGTTTGCCCAAAAATTATAATGTCATCATCTACTCACCCTCATGTCATTTCAAACCTGTATGAATTTCTTTCTTCTGCTGAACACAAACAGCTAGTTAATGGTAGCCATTGACCTCCATAGTATTTTTTTCTGTATGATGGAAGTCAATGGCAACCGTCAACTCTTCGGTTACCCACAATGCATTCTTGAAAATATCTTTGTTTGTGCTCAACAGAAAAAAGAAACTCATACAGATTTGGAACAACAAGAGGGAGAGTAAATGACGACTGAATTTTCCTTTTAACCTGTTAAACCATGTTTATCTCCAATCTGTATAAACCACAGTTATGAATTCGTAGGATAAATTAGATATAAATCTAATTAGCAAAATGTTTAATACAGACATTTTCTAAATTTATCAAGTTTATCAGATATTTATGATGCAGTTTAGTCACTTTTATTTTGGTGGTTATACAAAATTGTGACCTTAGTTTAAGTGAAAGGTTTTAAACTTTGTTCTGTTCCTGATCCAACTCGTTAAAATAATTATAATCAAATCATTCTTTACTTACGGTAACCACTTAAGAACTTTTCAGGTTTAAAGCTTTTAAATAATGTAATATAGATTTTTTTTATCAACATAAAACATGAATCATGACTAGGAGTAAAAAGAAATGACGAACAAAAAACAAAAGTCCAAAATCAACACCTTTTTATTTTCATATATTTTCATAAAGGATGAGTGCAAAGAAAGAGCTTGTGATGTGTACCAGTCGCTAAGCCATGGACCATAAGGCATCAGTAAATACAAGCTTTATATATACTTACAACAAATACATAATACAAAAACTCAATCATGACATGGAGGCCATCAAAGAAATCTGCGAAGACGCGTACACAATATCAGAAAAGAAACGTAAACCAGAGTGATGGAGAAGTGTTGATAAATAATCAACGACCACCGAGGAAATGCATGGATGGATAGGAAGAAAAAAAGAAAAGGAAAACAATGCTAACAACAATGCACACACACATACACACAGAACAATTCATACATTCATAATGGAGCAGAAATATAATACATGACAATGAGGTCGGATTGAGTGATTGGAATATTAATTACACCAACAGATTATTAAGCAAAATCTACAGCCTGTTAAATAGGCCTGATATGGAAGCTGCTAATAATGGTTGTTAACAAGACCCCATCTTCTCACGATTTCCCATCATTCCCAGTGTAAAAACACTGTCCCGACACGTCCTCGTAGCCCTGTTTCAAAAAATATATAAACGTTATAGCACAGTTCTTTACTTGTAGCTTTAAAATTGTGCCTTACTAGACTTTAAATATAATTTTGTATTACTTTCTTAGTTTCTCACAAATGCCGTCATTGTATTTAGTCACAGCTTGTAAAACTACTATGTCTGGTTCTGAATTCGAGGGGACAGATCCCCTTAAAATGTTCTCATGCATGTAAAAACGGTCGACCGTACAAATATAAACGCCCACTTAACAACATCTGTATTTTTGTGATCCTAAAATATACTTGAGCACTTCAAAAAATAACAGCAGCAACAAGTTTGTGAGCACTGGCACCGTTTATGACCCAAAAAACCATGGCTTTACAAGTGAGCAGATTGTCTGTACCCAGAGTGCATGGTGGAGAAAGCGGGATAGCGGTTCGGTTTAAGCCATACCTAGCTAGCGACACCAACCTTCACACTCGTTTTGACATGATCACCGTTCCGTGTTACAACATGGACACTCCAGAACTTGCAACATGCAACAGTCATATTAATGAGATGTGATTTAGAATAATATACAAATGCCGTCGTGGAGAATAGTGCACTATTACTCATGGTACTGTATAATCTCTACAATATAACAATGTGTAGCCTAGTACAAACAACGCAAAGCTTTAAATTATGCAAAAACATTCGTAAGTATGCACTGATAAGAAAAGGTTCGTAAGTGTGATAGATAGATACAGTCCGTTATATCCATCCCTTTTTCTTTGTAGGCTCAGGAATAGCAGTTTACCCCCAGGTAATTCTGTTTTTGTCACAGTTAGGCATGATACAATTCAAGTGTCGATTATATACATACCGTACGTGCCTCGAGTCGTGACGGCACGTTCGATTACGGCGCCGTCGCGCGAACGATGTTGACGGCGCGAGTAAATGAGTGATACTGTATCTACAGTGCGACAGGAAGGGAGAAAAATTCTTCACATTCTCGGAATACGCGCCTCCCTGCGTTGCGGTAAAGCTTTGTGATCCGAAAATTCGAACGACGGGATGGAATTCTGAGAAACACTGATACAGCGTGAATGAGAGAAAACAAACAAGTGTAAAACAACTCCAAAGGGTACATTTCTCAGAATCGAAAAAATAAATACATTCATCCAATGACTAAATTCAAAAAGAATTTAAAAAAAAACAATACAGGCGAAAACTCGAATCACACTAGTTTCAGTTGTTTATAAAAATGCATTGCAGAGGTTCAACGAAAGAAAACAACATTCACTGAAAGTAGACTCATTCAAGATAATGAGAAATAATCACAAGCAGTTGATATATGCAAAACAGATCAAACATTTAGCAACAAAAAAGAGAAGAAAACATCTCCCTTTCATGACCAAAGGATACACCAGAAAATACTGTGTGTGCGCTCTAAATATGCTAAATGATCACTGCGTTAAGGAAACGTCGCTAAATACAGCAGAATACATGCACCATCCAGTAGTGACTCTCTCAGTCACGCTGACTCCATTGTAACGCTACCTTACGATTGTTTTGCGTTTTTTTTGTTTCTTTAAAGTTTATTTTATAAACAGGCGGTTTTGACTTTAGCTTAGCTCATTTCACATACTCAGCTGATTTCCAGAAGTGTACTGGGTGAGACAGGCGACGGTTGCGTTTCGGGAGTTTCTCCAGTAGTTCCACGAGCTTGGAGAAGCTGGGTCGCTCTTCCTGTTCATACGCCCAACAGAACAGCAGGATGTCCTGCACGGGAAAGAAGAATCTGATCAAGTACTAGGTTCTGATTTGACGTGATCTAAAAGCCATTATAAAATGGATAGGTCCAGTACTTGATTCTGATTGGTTGAGCTGCATTCAAAGCTGTTGTAAATTACTCTACAAACACCTCTTCGTTTCTAAATATGTGTGTTGCTCGGCAGCCACTTTGTTGCAACCACAACCGTTTTTGAGAAACTACATTGTTCGGCAGAAGAATAATGTTTTTATTAATATCTTTACATTTTATTTTTGTGAAACCTTGCTACGTGTATGGAATAACCGTTTTATAAAAGCAATAAGCCCTGTGAAGTTTACAGTGAATTCATAACAGGTAAGGGGGATTTAGGCCCCTAACAGCACCCCTTAGCTGTTATATATTCACTGTAAACCACGGCTCCTTGCGGCTTAATGCTTTAGTCAAGCATGTCCAGGTCAGTTTTTTCTTTACAATGAAAATAAACTGGACAGCCTCCTTTGGGACTGTCATGCTCAAACCACAAAAGCACAGTAAAAGTGGTTCATATGACACATACACTATATTTGACAGCTTTGTGTGTGAAAAGTTGACAATTGTAAGAGTTCTTCAGCATGTGAGGTGTATGTGTATAGTACTTACGGATATCTCTTTGCCCATGCCGATCTGAGTGAGGATGGGCTTCATTCCACTTCCCACCTGCCAGATAATGACTTCAGCTGGCTGATTCTTAAAGGGCCACTCGCGCGCATGGAGCTCGTACCAGATAGTGCTGAAAGACACGACACGTGAATGTTAGTGTGTGTGCATGCATGTACTGGTTTCTCTATACTTGTGAGGGACAAATGTTTAAAAAGTTGTCATTAATATAATAAAAACCTCTTAAAAGCAACTAAAAAAAGGTTTGTAAATGGGCTAAACAATGTCTTAAAATATATTTATATAAAATAAAATATAACTACATGAAGAACTTTTAAAAAAGGAAACTTTATATCTATAAATGAGACTCTGAGTGTTGTTTCACTCACTTGTGAGGGCAAAATGTCTGAAAATATAGAGTATAAACATAAAAATACAGTAAAAACTATTAAAAACAAAAAGTTTGTAAAGTGGCCAAATAATGTCTTTCCTAAAATTATTCAAAATTAAATGAAAAAAATCTCCAAATCCTAATAAATGTAATATGCTTCATTAAGATTTTACATTTTAAAAATACTAGTGTATATATACACTTTCAAAATTGTAATACATTTAATAATTTATTAGTATATTTCTGAATGCTCTGACTTACAGTATTTAGGGGGGAAAACTATTAAAATATCATAAATTGGTTCATAAATTGATAAAAATGTTTATACATAGTTTTATATATCATATAATGATGAATAAATCAATAAATCGTAATTATAATTTGCATAATTTAAGAACAACAGGAGTTCTTTACCACGTATTTGTGTACAAGTTTATGAGTCTGTGTACAATGGTTAGAGAGTCGGACTCGTAACCCAAAGGTTGCGGGTTCGAGTCTCGTACTGGCAGGGATTGTAGGTGGGGGAGTGAATGTATAGCACTTTCTCCCACCTTCAATACCACGTCTGAGGTGCCCTTGAGCAAGGCACCGAGCCCCCAACTGCTCCCCGGGTGCCGCAGCAAAAAAATGGCTGTCCACTGCTCCGGGTGTGTGTTCACGGTGTGTGTGTGTTCACTGCTGTGTGTGTGTGCACTTTGGATGGGATAAATGCAGACCACTAATTCAGAGTATGGGTCACCATACTTGGCCACATGGCACGTCACTTTTGAAAATGTGCCTAAAACAGTGAAATAGCTCTTTCTCTGAAAAAAAAAAGTTTGTAAATGGGTCAAATGACACCTTTATTAAAATCACAAATTATATAAATAGATCTTAATTATAATTTTTTTAATTTAAGAAGAACAAAAAGTCAGATGGAACTACTCACAAGTCACAAGCATATGTGTGTGTGTGTGTGTGTGTGTGCACGTGGACGGGCCTTCCTGAGGGGCCAGCAAAATAGCAGTTCAAAAGCTTTAAAGCACTCCTAGTACATTACGTCATTTGCATTTCGACTTAGTTAGAAGTCATCCAAGATAATTAATAAATGACTTTGAGGTGCTGTTGACTGCTGAAAAACTGCTCTATTCTGCTCTAAAGGGCGTGCTCATGTTAAAGTTTACTAAACCACACTTAAGAGCTAATTAACAATCATTGAATGGAGAGCGCTGCTGAAAAGCCCAATCATCAGAGCTCTGCAATTTAAAACCAAAAGTAAAATGTGCAGCTTGCTGCGATTGGTGAGAAAAACAAAATCAATGTAATTGAGATGGCTTTTGCAGTACTGAGAGGGAGAATTCACTTTGAGAATTGCATTTGTACCCGATGATACACTCTTTGGCTATGTCCACATTAATTCAGATACATTTGAAAATGTATCTTTTTTTCTGTTTTGGCCCTTTGTGCACAATGAGACAGTGTTTTTGTTAAAAGATGTTTTTGTGTTGTAGTGTGGACTGTGAAAATGATGACACATTTAGTCACGTGACACATCATCACAATCATGTATATCTATGGATGCACCAGCATTGTTGTGCCTGCCGTTTTATGCATATAGAGGTCAGTGCGGACGAGCAACACTAGTGTGGACAGAGAGCATTTTGAAATGAAAACGTTTTGTTTTTAAATATATCCGTATAATTGTGAATGTAAAAAAAAAATCTATTTTTGGTGTTGATGATTCCATGAAGAACCTCCACAGATTTCATAGAAAATTGCATAGTGAATGATGGTCACAGATAGCTTCAGACTGTGATTCCATCCAGTTAGATGATATCACATATGTTCAATATTTGGAGCCGACTTTAGAACACAATGTTTTAAATTTGTCATTCACCTGCTAACAACAAGCTGTGTTTCTGTGTGAATTTGTTGTGTTTGGAACAACTTGAAAGTCCGGTAGTGTGATCCTCAGTAGTATAGTATATAATGCCCACTTTTTCTCTGTAACTATTTACAAAGTCGTCAAGTGTATGATTCCTAGTGTTTTCAAATCTGTTCAGATTTTAAAAGTTGTGTGGTGTATTCCAGCCTTCAGTTCGTTTTTGTAGAAGATGCGCTAGACTTCCTGATCTGCCGTACTTTACTGAAACTTTTCCACTTCACTGTAATCCAGACACCTGAATCGGCTCCTAAAAAATGCTGAAAATGCACTCGTCTACACCACATCTGGACATATGCCCAGTTTCTCCATCATTTGATGAATTACCACTGCCATGATCACTAGAAAGCATGCATAAACATGTCTTTTTTAATAAAAATACATTTACCGTCCACAGAAAGCAAAAATTGTTAGTGCCGAGCAGATAGTGCTGAACAATGCATACTATAATTAGCCAAATTTACATCGAAAGGATGCATGTTTGTACTGAAATGACTTGTGGGTGGTTAGTGAATAAGGCCATTTAGAGAATTTGGCCCAATTTTTAGCATAACATATTGTAAAGTTCACGCCGTATATATATAAATGATCATAAAAAGTCCATAAAACAGAACATGAGAGCATTACGTGCATAAAATATCCTACAGCTGCTGCAAACTCTCTGCTGCATTAAAACACGGCACTCGCAGAGAACAACGGAAGTGAAAAGAGGAGGCAGAAGGGACAATAGGGAGAACTGCTTTGGGGTCACCTCTAGGTAATGTCCCTTTAGTGTGACCAGCTGGACAGCTTGCGTGGGTGCTGTATTTTGCTCCCATAGAGCGACAGTGTGACAGAGCCTCCATATGGAGAGAACAGCTGAGGACGCAATTGTGTTAGGACCCAACAGAGCAGCATTCCTTCGTTTCGTCAACCATCCATCCATTCTTTTATTCATTTGGCCCACACACTCACTCCCTCTGGAAAGGCCCGGGTCAGGTAGAAATAAGTACAGATGGAGGTTCAGTTCTGCATGCTGCCTCATGTGAATACAATCTTATTAGTGGAGGCTGAGCACTGAGCGAATCAATTTTGTGATAATGCTCATCCTAAACGGGCCATAGTCTATCTAGATGTTTGTATTATTGTGATTTCATGATTGATATTACTTTCATACCATTTGATACTATAGCTGTATTTTCATATGGCCAGTGGACCAGTTAAAGTGATTGATTTAAGTGTTTAAACTAGTGCTGTCAAATGATTAATCGCATCTAAATTAAAAGTTTTTGTTTACATAATATATGTGTGTATAATATGTATATTTATTATGTATATATAAATACAAACACATGCATGTATATATTTAACAAAAATATGTTATGTTTATATGTTCAATATATTTATATTAGTGCTGTCAAACGATTAATCGCATACAAATTAAAAGTTTTTATTTACATAATATGTGACCCTGGACCACAAAACCAGTCATAAGGGTCAATTTTTCGAAATTTTGATTTATACATTAGCTAAAAGCTGAATAAATAAGCTTTCCATTGATGTATGGATAGGACAATATTTGGCCGAGATACAACTATTTGAAAATCTGGAATCTGAGGGTGCAAAAAAATCTAAATATTGAGAAAATCACCTTTAAAGTTGTCCAAATGAAGTTCTTAGCAATGCATATTACTAGTCAAAAATGTAGTTTTAATATATTTACAGTATTTACAAATTTTTGTAAATGTATAAAATACCTTCATGGAACATGATCTTTGCTTAATATCCTAATGATTTTTGGCATAAAAGAAAAATCTATAATTTTGACCCATACAATGTATTTTTGGCTATTGCTACAAATATACCCCAGCGACTTAAGACACATATATATGTGTGTACTGTCTATATTTATTATGTATATATAAATATAAACACATGCATGTATATATTTAAGAAAAATATGTTGTGTTTATGTATTAAATATATTTATGTATAATATAAAATATAAGAATATAAATATATAAATGTACATGAATGTATTTAATACACGAGTTTCACAATTTGAGTTGAACTACTGAAATAGATTTACTTTTCCACAACATTCTAATTTATTGAGATGCACCTGTACTCTATGTGTGTGCATTTATATATACATAATAAATATACACAGTACACATACATATATTATGTAAACAAAAACTTTTATTTTGGATGCGATTAATCGCGATTAATCATTTGACGGCACTAATTTATATATAATATAAAATAGAATATAAATATATACATGCAAATACATTTAAATATTTTCAAAATATTTACTGTATGTATGTGTATTTATGCATACATAATAAATATACACAGAACACATACATATATTATGTAAACAAAAACTTTTATTTTGGATGCGATTAATCGCGATTAATCATTTGACGGCACTAATTTATATATAATATAAAATAGAATATAAATATATACATGCAAATACATTTAAATATTTTCAAAATATTTACTGTATGTATGTGTATTTATGCATACATAATAAATATACACAGAACACATACATATATTATGTAAACAAAAACTTTTATTTTGGATGCAATTAATCGTGATTAATCGTTTGACAGCACTAGTTTAAACTAAAATCTGTTAATGTAATTGCATTAGATAATATGCTTAATATAATAAGGTTTGCTCGAAAAATTCACTTTCTTTAAAAAAAAAAAATCTAATCCAATTTATGGCCATATGTTGCAATATGCAGTATGTTTTAAATACTATACCTAATTAAATATTATTATATTTTAGGTTTCCAAAAATGATTAAAATCCCCAAATGCTGATGCTATAAGGGCACATGAACTGTGTAGAGAAAAAGTCAGGCTTATTTCTGTAAATAAAATGGATTCTGTTCGTCCCCTGAGTGACAAAGGCAAAGAAGCAGTGAGGGGTGAAAACACGAGTGCTGAGAGAGGGACAGAGAGGGACCCACCCAAAGGCAAAGACGTCAGACTGTTTGGAGAAAGGAAGCTGGTTTTCTGCGGTGTCTGGGGAGAGCTGACGGATGAGCTCAGGAGCGAGATGACATAGCCAGCCACTTGGGATCCGCAGCTTATCCTTTCTCCTACTGGAGAGAGAGAGAGAGAGAGAGAGAGACACACACACACAGAAGACGATGAAGTTTAAAACACAAATCCTTTTTGAGTTAGATTCATTTGTACCACACAAAAGGTCAGAAAACAAACTAAAAGATCATTACAGTGACAATTCTGTCCAAGAAATACAATAGAGGGCAAGCGACTATTAGTCTTCCATAGTCTTCCATAGACTATCAACAAAGTCTAATTAAATGAGATCTCTTTTTGAACTTGTTTCCCCTAGAAAGCAATGAGATCAAATGAAGAGCAAATGGAGACTTTTGCTATAATCTCAGTTTTTCCAAATATTCTCCTCAGAAAAATAAATCTTTTTTTTGTATAGATCTACACTCTTCAACAGGTTATGCCTATTAATTTCTAAATCTATTTATTTTTACTTTTAAATACAAAGTTGATACTTGTGACTATATGTTCCACAGAAACTCTACAACATGTTTTAAAGACTGAATGGCAAGAAACTCAAACTAGCATCTTTTTTTGTTCTTAGAAGTATACAATGTAGCAGAGTCTGGAAACTTGTAAACAGAACTTTGCTTCCCACCGGACCGATTAAAAACCACTGAACCCTCTACAATGATAAAGTAGTTTAAAGGTAGTGATAAAGTGGATTTGAAAGTGGTCTATTACTGACAGACATAGAGCCGTTTCAGCTTGACTGAGTCCCTGATCCAAGTAAAAACGAATTCACTCACCCATGATACTGTAGTGTGTGTATATATATATATATATATATATATATATATAAAATGTATGGGCTCAGGGGGGAAAAAATGCCATCAAAATGAACAGAAATACCCCCCAAAGCTCAAATAGTGGGAACAAAATGCACTTTAATTTATTTCTTTATTTTTTCCTTAATTTAACATCCTATTATAAATTCATAACAATATAAATAATTAATAACTAATATATAATTATTATAATTTTATTAATTTATCATTAATTTATACCATTTACATTTTATAAATAATATTGTAACGTGGCTGACAAGACGTGAGACGTGTGGATCCATCTGCAGGCTTTATTAAAGAGACGTGGTAAACAGGTAGGGTAAGAACAATGGCAAACAGGTATATGGCGGGCAAAACACAAGAATAGTCCCAGGGCTAGCGTTGGTCACCGATCAGCAGACAGAATCACAGGGGCGAGACGAGAGGGAGAAATCCAAGAAAACAGGCAAAGATCAGAAACCGCAAAAACAGGCAAGGCAAAACAAGGAAAACACGGAGACTCGGAAAGGGGTACAGGCTAAACAATACTCAGCAGAGAAATGTGGTTAGAGTGGGTGTTATATAGTGAGTGAGGTGATTAGCACCAGCTGTGTGCAATCAGTGCAGTGTGCAAATCGTGCAAAGAATGATGGGATATGTAGTCCGGGGTGCTATGCAACAGTTTGTGTTGTGCGAGAGTCAATGAAATGGAAAGGGTGACCTCTGGTGGACCTCTGAATAAACGGAAGTCCATGGACTGAATTCGTGACAAATATATATTTACAAATACATTTTTATAAGCAACAACCTATATAATTATGCATAGTCAGACGTCATTTTAATAAATGAGATCAATCTTTTTTTACCTAAAATATAAAATCAGGAGCAAATATTGCCCCCTAATTAAAATAATAATAACAATAACAATAATAATAATAATATTATTATTATTATAAACACTGCTCCAGACCAGGAAACAATAAAAACTTTAGATCATGTTATGTTACATCATTATCACAAAACACAGAATAAAGAAAGAAAAAAAAGATACAAGAGCTCTTAGGGCTTCCACAGCATTAAAGGGGTCCTATTATGCTTTTTCACTTTTTTAATTTTAGTCAGTGTGTAGTGTGTATGTTTGGGCATTAAAAAAAGAAAGTTACAAATCTAGAAAGTTACAAATCTCAAAGTCCACTCCAAAGGGAGATGTTTCGTTTTTTTTTTAATCCCTTTTCAAGAACTACAACGAACGGCTCGTTTGGACTACAGCGTTTGTTTTCCGGGCTTTGTGATATCACAAAGCGGCTCATTAGAATATCATTACAAATAATTCCTGCCTACAGAAATTCGAATGGTTGGGGGGTGGGGAGGGGCGAGTTTGTGGTTAGAACGCTTGGTTGAGTGAGTGCATCAGACGAGACGATGAAGAAGAAGAGCTGCAGCGTCAAATTTTCGGCATGTCTAGAACAGCGGTTCTCATTTTCAGTCCTCGCGTACCCCCGCTCTGCACATTTTGTATGTTTCTCTTATTGCTTCATACATTTGTTATATTTGACTGTAAGTGCCCTGTGAAGTGGACATTACCGGATATTCCTCCATGATTCCAGTTTGAAGGGAGCGTATATGTTCCATACAAAGGGCATTTAAGTGTGCGAGACGTGAATTTAAATTGTATTTACAGAGGTATATTATGTCCCACTTCAAGCTTCTCTAGTAAGTTTCGTTTGTGTGTGTGTGAAGACGCTGCAGGCAGCAGTGCAGCGCAAATCTGTAAATGAATGTTCCGAAGTGAAGTAAACTTCAACGGATTCCCCTGCTCAGGGAGTAAGGAGCAATGGACACTGTGTAGGGGGCATGTCAATCGGAACACAGTTCATGCACGGAGCTCACTTCTAACGAGATGATGATCTGAATCAGGTGTGTTAACAAAGAGAGACGTGCAAAACATGCAGAGC
>NW_015505440.1:533808-543355 GCF_001515645.1 Sinocyclocheilus grahami | reverse complement strand
CCGGTGTGCCTACACTCATAGAAAATAATGTATTTGAATTTTAAAGATGTGGCGCAACGCTGCGCTTCTCGTCCGGTGTGCGACCGCCTGAAACGCTGTTTTTTTTCAACTCCGTGCCCAAACGGCTTCCGAAAGCAGATGATGTCAGGAAACAGTGGTTGCAGTTTATTTTTTAACTCTGTTCCTGAGCATTATAACCCCAATTTGCTATTGTGTGCTGTGCATTTTACTGAGGACAGCTTAACACGAGTGAGTACTAGTGCCAGATTCGCCAAAAGCTTTTGTTGAAAGACGGCGCAAGGGGCGTGGCAGTACTGAAACACCGTCTAAGCTGTTCGCCAATCACAACGCACTGGGACAGCTAACCAATCATAACACATTTTGTTTTTCGGAAGGCGGACCTTCATCAAAGCTGGAACTAATCGATCCGTTTGTGGCAGGTTGGGGGGAAAGGTATTTTAATAATGTAAATGTGAAAAATTATGCTCATGCTCTCACCAAGCATGAGAGCATGTTCTGGTACACCCCCAAAACAAAATCAAGACTTTGTAAACGAGCATAATAGGACCCCTTTAAAACCACTATTGTCTGAAATCTGGGTGGCCCATCTGACTGCCCAGAGTAAATTTCCAATAACTTCATTGCTCAAAAAGACTCAATCCCACACAAACCCTCATAAACAAACCTTGACATTTGATGATGCTTCAGTACGAGCATGTCCACAGCCTCACTAGCCTCTCGGACCTGCTAGATGTTGCCTTAGATGGATGCGATATTTCAAACAGCACCGAATCCCAGAATAATCAGATCTTATTTCAATACCCAGTCAGGTCCTGAGTCATAATACATATCTAATGTAAAATCGTGTTATTGAGAGCCAGACTTGCGCCTTACAAATAAACAATTCATAATTATGCTAGAGCCTGCACGTCCCTGATGGCCTGAGAAAAAATGTGCCGCTCTCAAATACTATCCCTTCCTCCTAATAACTCCTGATAATAATTCACATGGCTGCGGAGGTGTAGAAGTGGGCTGATCAGAACGGCAACGGTGAGCCGATCCAAGAGACTTGATCAACAATGGCTGCAATGTAAACCTGTCGCTGTGGAGACGTTGTCTTTTCCCCGGTAATTACTGTCAACATGCGTAAACACACTTGTGCGAAATCAGCCTCATAATCAGATGAACCGATGGGTACGAGTGTTTGTAATATTGCTCCATCGGGGATGTTGATTTACTGCTTTCAATGCCAATGAAAACATTTTCAAAGAGGCGCGACACGCAAACACGAATGGGACGAGTGCCAAAACAACATCAACATCATCACGGTCATCAGCAGTGGCAAACGCTTCATGTTGCCCAAGATAATTTACTCTCATTTTCAGCACTTTCAAAGCCAAAGACTTCATTAAACATCGTATTACACAAACAACCTATACAATCAAAACAAGGATGTTGAATTTCTTAATTAAAATTGTGTTTCGGGGCTGTTGATTGACAAATGCAAGAACTGAATGCTGTTAAGACGATGCTTAAACTCACTAAACTTGTACAAGAAAGAAAGAAATTTTGGCTTATTTATCATACACATTTATCATATTTCCCTCAATCTCATTACTATAATGCTGCAAAAAGAGATTATTATGAAGGTAAAATTATAAAATAATGAGCCCATTTTGTTTAAATGACAAAGTGTGTTTACATCATGTCAGTATTCAATTCAAGTATATTAACAAAACATCATATTTATCATCATTTATCATCTTCATTCTCATTACTGGACTGCTGGAAAAAGCTATTACTATAAATGTGACCCTGGACTTCATTTGGACAACTTTATAGGCAATTTTCTCAATATTTGGATTTTTTTGCACCCTCAGATTTCAAATAGTTGTATCTCGGCCAAATATTGTATAATCTAAAAAAAATGTCCCTTATGACAATTTATACAATAAAATTATATAAACACTTAAATTACAAATTGTGTTCATAATGGCACCATTAATTAACATGACATAGTTATCATATTTTTCACATCATATGTATCAGATTTCCTTCATTCTGTAATGCTTGAAGATAAATGTAAAATGATAAAAATATATAATTACTCAAAATGGCAAAGTGTGTATACATCTTTGCAGTATTAAATTAAATGAAATGAAGTGCAATTCATGTCTGGATGCACGGCGGTAATAAGAATGTAAATAGAAAATGTGCTTAATTGTGTTAAAATAATATTACAATGCAAAATATTTTTAAAAAATAGACAGAACTGTCTTTATGCAAAATATTATTCCATATTTATTTATTTATTTTTATGTAGTGTTATATACTGTAGAAGAGGACATGCCCTCTTATAACCCTTCCCTTTGCCTCAAAGGGATAGTTCACCCAAAAATGAAAATGTGATGTTTATCTGCTTACCCCCAGGGCATCCAAGACGTAGGTGACTTTGTTTCTTCAGTAGAACACATATGATGATTTTTAACTTTAACCGTTGCAGTCTATCAGCCGTATAATGCATGGCAATGGTAACAAAATCTATGTGAGTAAAAAAACCATGCACAGACAAATCCAAATTAAACCCTGCGGCTCGTGACGACACATTGATGTCCTAAGACACGAAACGATCGGTTTGTGCCAGAAACCGAACAGTATTTATATAATTTTTTACCTCTAATACACTACTATGTCCAACTGTCTTTGGGTGCGCGCACGGCATCCGGTGCGTGAGGTCTGTTCGCGCTCTGGCGTAGTGTACGCACTCTGGCGTAGTTTACGCAAACGCCAGAAGTGATCTCTCGCGCGTATACGTCACTCATTGTTTACACCGTGCACAAACATTGTAGGTATGACGGCTAATCAAAATGGTACTTACTTGCGCTTATTCGGATTGTTCAAACCGACTTAAAACTAAAAGATTACGTTCTCTCGCGCGAACTCATTCGGGAGTGGTGACTTTCCACGTATTCCCAACTTCTGAGCCTGCTCGCCTGAAGTTATGGTTGATTGCTCTTCGGCTGGACATCAACACACCCATTAACATAAACTACGCCAGAGCGCATACACACCTCACGCACCGGATGCCATGCGTGCGCCCAAAGACAGTTGGACATGGTGGTGCATTCGGTTTCTGGCACAAACCGATTGTTTCGTGTCTTAGGACATCAATGTGTCGTCACGAGCCGCAGGGTTTAATTTGGATTTGTCTGTGCATGTTTTTTTTACTCTCATAGATTTTGTTACCATTGCCATGCATTATACGACTGCTAGACTGCAACGGTTAAAGTAGAAAATCATCATATGTGTTCTACTGAAGAAACAAAGTCACCTACATCTTGGATGCCCTGGGGGTAAGCAGATAAACATCACATTTTCATTTTTGGGTGAACTATCCCTTTAAGAAACATATTCAAAACTGAAGAATGATTGAGATATATGAAGTATATCTCAGGTTTACAAAACAAATCAAACATCTGCCACTGTTCACGGTAATTCAGCGGCCTTGCCTAGAGGAAAGAATATCTTTGAGTTCATTCTGCCATAAAGAAGAGGATGTTTCCTCTTCATACATCGCAAGAGAGCAACAAAACACATACATCAGACACCCTTTCATGGATTTTCCTGTTCAAAGGAGTGTGGTGAAGAAAAGCTTCTTTTAAGTCTTTGTCTCTTGAAGGAGATGGGAATATATAGACACAGGTCTAAAGAATCTGGAAAGACTGTGGTTTTCAATTAAGATGCAAAAGATGGCACAAAAGATAGCGGTTCAAATACTACAGATTTTGTGCTTTTTCCTCATGTTGTGTATTATGACACCCGATCATATATCATTTTACGCCAAAAGCCTCATCTACATCATATACACAGGCGGAATTTAATTAATTACTTGGAGAAAATGGCTGAATATTCATAACACTGAATATTGATTTGGGATTTAAAATAAAATGAAGTAACCCTAAGATAAAGCGTGCTCAGTTAAAGGAACATTCACCCAAAAATACTGGTCATCATTCACTCATCCTCATGTGAACGGAAACGCTCCTAGCTGTACAAGCTTGATTTCATGCTTTGTTGCTTTCTGAAATGTGTAACATTAAAGGGATAGTTCACACAAAAATGAAAATTTTTTGTCCATATACCTTTAAAAATGTGCCTTTCGGCAAAGAAAGCTCCAGGGTTACATTTTCTGTAGATCAGTTTTGATTAAGGCATCCGGTACATTACTATTTCCAACAACAAATTATGTGCCCAAGTACATAAACATTGTCCTATAAAAAGTAACATTATCCTTATTTCTGCATAATTTCTCTCACAATATAGCCTTTAATTCTTTATTTAGTGCCTTTCAAGTACTTCACTTTTCTAAAGCATTACAGGAGACAAATATGAGACCCCCAGATTATTTAGCTAAAGAGAAAAATCTAAGCACAGTGTGTGATGTTGTTGAGATCACTAATCTAAACTTTTGAGGAGACAAATGTGAGAGATCCAGAGTCTCTAGCTAAGGAGAAAAATCTGAGCACAGTGTGTGATGTTGTTAAGATCTCTTCTAAAGCTTTAAAGGAGAAAAATATGAGACCACCAGAGTCTTTAGACTAGGAGAAATATCTGAGCACAGTGTGTGATGTTGTTGAGATCTCTTCTGGAGCTTTAAGAGAGACAAATGTGAGAGATCCAGAGTCTCTAGCTAAGGAGAAATATCTGAGCACAGTGTGTGATGTTATTGAGATCTCTTTTAAAGCTTTAAAGAAGACCATTGTGAGAGTGTTATGTCTCAGGAGACAAGTTTGAGAAGCAGGAGACTCAAGCAAAAATCTCCATTTGATCTTAAAGTAACCTCATTTCTGTCTAGGAGAAATATTTGAGATGTTAAAGAGATCTCACTTTTGATTTTTCTTTTCTATGGGGTGTCCAACGTTATGAAGAGCAATATATTAAAATCCATTACCATTCTGGATATCAACTTGCAGACGACCCTGTATAATTAACCCTCTTCCTAATTTAATAAAGCACATTTCTGGCTTTATACTGTCAAGTTTTAAAAATGACAAGTCCATATGACTGTGCACTACTTGCGAACTCTTCTTTCTATTTGTGACGCTGGACTACAAAACCAGTATTAAGTCGTTGGGGTATATTTGTAGCAATAGTAAAAAAAAAAAACATTGTATGGGTCAAAATTATCGAATTTTCTTTTATGCCAAAAATAATTTGGATATTAAGTAAAGATCATGTTCCATGAAGATATTTTGTAAATTTCTTACCGGAAATATATCAACTTATTTTTTGATTAGTAATATGCATTGCTAAGAACTTCATTTGGACACCTTTAAAGGCAATTTTCTCAGTATTTAGATTTTTTTGTACCCTCAGATTCCAGATTTTCAAATAATTGTATCTCAGCCAAATATTGTCCTATACGCACCATACATCAATGGAAAGCTTATGTATGCTTCCAGATTATGTATAAATTTCAATTTAAAAAAAATTTACCCTTATAACTGGTTTTGTGGTCCAGGTCCTTTGTGCTTTGCAAATGTATGCAAAAAATATAACATTAAAACTACCCAATATTTTGTTTGCTACATGTTTTATGTTTATTGGACTACTAGAGTATCACATCACTGGCTTATCAACTAGAAAAACAGTTTAGGAGACTTTCTTTAAAAATCATTTCAATGGCTGGCAAAGAACAATGGACATTTTCTACATTAAGAAAGAACATTGTTACTTGAAATCACTGTAAATGTGTGTGTTTGTGTGTATTTTGACCTACCTGCCTGCTTGTAGAACACCAGATATTGTGAACAGGCCAAAGTCGGTGATGACCACTTTCCCATTGTCATAAAATACATTCTTGGATTTCATATCTTTGTGAAGGATCCCTTTGGCATGTAGGTAGCCCATGCCCTGAAAAAATTGTGTTAATGTAATTAGGGCAATTACATGTTTTTGGTCTACTGCTAATTCTGTCTAGATTTTTTTCTAAGTCTAATTGCAATTTTTCTGATAAAAACTGATCACAATTTAAAATGCGGTTTCAAAAAGCTCCAGGTCTGCTGTGTTGTTTGTAGGGCTGCACAAATTGGCCCAAAGTTATAGATTATACATGAATGACTACAATAATAATCATCATCATCATTTTATTTTACATTACAATAGTAAAATAGTAATTGTTATTGTTGCAAAGCAAACGGAGCTGCTCTGAAACATTAAAAACACTGAATCATGAGCTGCTAGCTTGAAAAGGAACACAGTGCCACTCTTCACTCTGAAACGCACTCTGCGTGTATTTATTTAATTAAATCACAGTCTTTGTGATATGATAATTGTGTAATTTCAGTTTTATTCGGATTCATCGTGCAGCCCTAAATGTAATCACATGCTGTATATGTGAAGGAACAGCACATGTACAGGTAGATATGAAGGCTTCCCGACACTGACATGTTTTGCAAATTAACTGCTATACACATGTGAATCAATTTTAGCTGACATTTAACGAACAGTCTTCACATTGACTTCACATCAATTACTCTTACCTTCACCATCTCTTGTGCGATTTGTCTAGTCTTGTTTACGTCGAGAACGACTTTTGCATCTCGAATCACTGAGTAGAGGGTCCTGCCCTTACACAAACTACAACAGAAGAACAAAAAAACACATATTAGGCATCAGCAGCAACCATAACATCAAAATATGTCCAGTTATTTTACAGCTCTTTGTGCAGATTGTAGGTTTTCAAAACCATCTTTGCAGAAAAAAAGAATAGCATTTCAGGTGCAGATTCGGTATATAAAAACAACTCACTCAAATATGAATCAAATAAACATTTGACTATTTTTATAATTTACTGGCAAAAATACTGTACTAGAAGCTCTAAAAATAAAGGCAGTTCAATTAAAATGAAATAATATCATGAGATTGATTACTGATGTCCATGTGAAAACGATTTGCCAATAAGGTAAGAAAAATAAACTTGATTCACAAAATATTCTCTGAATTATGCTACTTTTTTTTTTAGAGAGTTTTACCAGAACTTAAAAAATACTGAAAAAAAGTCAGAGCTGCATTTAAATATGGGCTATATTAAATATTATATTATTTGTTGGCGCCGATAGCCTCGTGGGCTTTCCCGACCCCATCCCCTCTCTATCTCCCACTTCGCTTCCTGTCATCATACTGTCCTATTGCAAAAATAAATCTTAAAAAAATATGTATATCATAATATTTATTAAATACTGTATTTTGTGTGTTATATTATTATTAATATTAAAATGCCTATCTATCTATCTATCTACAAATAATATAATTCAGCAAAGATGCATCATTAAATTGATCAAAAGTGACAGTAAACTATTTCAAATAATTGCTCTTATTCTGAACTCTCTATGATTAACAATATCATAGTCAAAAATAAATATTAGATTATAAAATGAACAGTTAAAAACGAAGATATATACGTAATATATTTAATACCTTATTCGATCCAAGAAACTAAACACTTTGATTCTAGAAAAGGAAAATAAAAGTTGAATCCTCTGTTGAAATCTTTTATTGGCCGTGGCCATGCAGCACAGCACCTTTTTGCAGATAAACAAACAGGAAGCCCAATTTGTGTGGCAGGAGGAAGGAAATAATATTGGCTGTCTCCTGTTCAGACAGGATGTTTTTCACAAACCTCTCCGTTCGTGGCTTCAGAGAATTCTGAGAAGTGAAAAAATTCAGCCACTTATGTTTACATTTGTGGTCAAAGACATGTCGTTTTAAATTAGGCTGAAAGCAGCCACTAATGCAAGCTATGAGGTCATGCTGATTAGAGAAGGTCAGGAAAAGTGAGTCAACTTTAAGATACAGTCATTAAGCTTAGTACACATGCACCGGAAACTCTGGGAACCCAACGAACATTGTTCAAGCTTACGTGGTGATGATGGCCAGATGAGGGGGTCTCATACATGCTCCCATGAACAGGACCACGTTTTCATGCCGTGTGTTCCTGTACGCCATCACCTCTCTTTTAAACGCTTTCAGCTGTTCTTCATTGTCTCTTTCAATGTCGATTAGCCGTATGGCCACTTCTCCGTGCCAGCGTCCGTGGTAGACCTGTCCAAAGCGACCTTTCCCGATCAGCTCTCCGATCTCCAGCTGCTCCATGGGAATGTCCCACTCCTGCAGGAAGATGCTGGTCTGGCTTGCCTTACGTGGGAAGTTCCGTGCACACAGGAGGGAGAGATTCATCTCCTCGAACTCGTCTGCTGAACCCTCGGCCTCATCATTGCCTTCCTCGTTCTGATAGATAAATAGAACGATAAATATAACTGTAGAACAGCAGACAGAAAGATGAATGGATGGATGGATGATAGGTAGATGCATAGGTGGATGGATGGAATGATGGAGTAATAGATAGATAGACAGACAGACTGATAGATAGATAGATAGATAGATAGATAGATAGATAGATAGATAGATAGATAGATAGATAGATAGATAGATAGATAGATAGATAGATAGATAGATAGATAGATAGATAGATAGATAGATAGATAGAATGGCAGAGTGATGGAACCATGTATTGACAGAACGAATGAGAAAACGATAGATAGTGAGTGTTGGAACGATAGGACATCAGACAGACAGAACAATAGTTAGACAGATAGGTAGAACAAAAGAATGGTGGAGCGATGGAACCATGGAAGAATGAGAGAATGATAGATAGTCAGTGATGGAACGATAGGACGTCAGACAGAGAACAAAAGATAGACAGAACAAAAGAAAGGTGGAGTGATGGAACCATGGAAGGATAGAACAAATGACTGACAGACAGACAGACAGACAGACAGACAGACCGACACTGTAGATTAGACAGAAGACAGACAGACAGAAAGATAGATAGATACTGTAGATTAGACAGACAGACAGACAGACAGATAGATACTGTAGATTAGACAGATAGATACTGTAGATTAGACAGACAGATACTGTAGATTAGACAGATAGATACTGTAGATTAGACAGACAGACAGACAGACAGACACTGTAGATTAGACAGACAGACAGACAGAGTAGATTAGACAGACAGAGTAGATTAGACAGACAGACAGAGTGTAGATTAGACAGACAGACAGAGTGTAGATTAGACAGACAGACACTGTAGATTAGACAGACAGACAGACACTTTAGATCAGACAGACAGACAGACACTGTAGATCAGACAGACAGACAGACAGACACTGTAGATCAGACAGACAGACAGACAGACACTGACAGTCAGACAGACAGACAGACAAACAGACACAGAAGGTCAGACAGACAGACAGATACAGACAGATAGATACAGACAGATAGATACAGACAGACAGATACAGAGATAGACAGATAGACATTTCAGGAGTCTCTGATGAATTGAAAGTTCAAAAGAACAGCATTTATTTGAAATAGAAACTTCTGTAACATGAAAAAAGTCTTTACTGTCATTTTTTATCATTTAATGCAGGACATTTTTGGGGAGAGAAAAGAGAGAGAGAGTGGGGGGGGGGGAAAAAAAAGA
>NW_015505440.1:529915-530518 GCF_001515645.1 Sinocyclocheilus grahami | reverse complement strand
AGACAGACAGACAGACAGACAGACACTGTAGATTAGACAGACAGACAGACAGACAGACACTGTAGATTAGACAGACAGACAGACAGACAGACACTGTAGATTAGACAGACAGACAGACAGACAGACACTGTAGATTAGACAGACAGACATTGTAGATTAGACAAACAGACAGACAGACACTGTAGATTAGACAGACAGACAGACAGACACTGTACATTATACAGACAGACAGACAGACAGATAGATAGATAGATAGATACTGTAGATTAGGCAGGCAGACAGACAGACAGACACTAAAATAGATAATGTAGATTATACAGACAGACAGATACTGTAGATTAGACAGACAGACAGATAAATACTAGATAGATACTGTAGATTAGACAGATAGATACTAGATAGATACTGTAGATTATACAGACAGACACTGTAGATTAGACAGACAGATAGATACTGTAGATCAGACAGACAGACAGACACTGTAGATCAGACAGACAGGCAGACACTGTAGATCAGACAGACAGGCAGACACTGTAGATCAGACAGACAGACAGACAGACAGACAGACAGACACTGTAGATTAGACAGACAGACAGACAGACA
>NW_015505440.1:504169-528922 GCF_001515645.1 Sinocyclocheilus grahami | reverse complement strand
CAGACAGACACTGTAGATCAGACAGACAGACAGACACTGTAGATCTGTAGATCAGACAGACACTGTAGATCAGACAGACAGACACTGTACATTATACAGACAGACAGACAGACAGATAGATACTGTAGATTAGGCAGACAGACAGACAGACAGACAGACACTAAAATAGATAATGTAGATTATACAGACAGACAGATACTGTAGATTAGACAGACAGACAGATAGATACTATATAGATACTGTAGATTAGACAGATAGATACTAGATAGATACTGTAGATTATACAGACAGACACTGTAGATTAGACAGACAGATAGATACCAGACAGACAGACAGATAGATATTGTGTATATGTTCTGCTTTTAGCACATGATGGTGCACATTTGCTATAGAAGCAGGATGACTCACATCAGATGTTGGCTCAACCTCAATTTGTAGCAAGGGACTCCCTTTGGTACTGTGAGAAGAGAAACAGAACATGTGTTTGCTCAGGGAGGGTCATTTACCTCAGCAGAACGAACCGATGTTTCATTTTCAAGGACCTATAATCTCATTTAAATCCATTGTTTACTTTATGCCATCTGAAAGGATCACACAAAAAATTATGCATGTTCACCTTCATATTTTTAGCTTGAACAAAAGCTGTTCAGACAAGCTCTGCTTAGTGTGCTGCCTACATAAAATAAAATAAAATAAAATAGGAGATTTAAAATTTAAAATTGACCCTGGATGACACTCTATTACATGTCTGTGGTAAGAAATGTGTTTGTTAATACACTCTGACCCTTGTTTGGGTTGAAAAATATGTGAGGACAGTGCTGGAAAGAGCTATCAGTCCATGTATGCATACATGCCTGTTAACAATTTTACTCTACAGCTATCAAACAACTAATGTCAGCTGCATTGTAATTCTCCATAATGAAAACATACTGCTGTCTGAACTACAGAAACTAATATCCAGTTGTTGTTGTTTTTTTGTAGTTAATGCATCTTGATTCAGTTAATTAAAAATAGTATTTTTCTTTATGGGTCTCTGAGTTTTTCAAAACATTCATGGATACGCTTGACATCACTGTAGCGTAAACTCAAGCCCCACTCTTTGTTTATCCCAAGTTTGTGTGTGTGTGACTTGTCTTCAGTCACATCAGCTTTTGCACCACAAATATTTTTGCTCTAATAATTCTGTAATCTAAAATGCTCATATCTGCCATAAATAGACAAAAGCCTTGGCAAAACTGTCTGACATGTCTGTGGCCTTTCACTGGGCATCGCTCTAAATACACACACAAACACACAAAGTACAGGACAGAACATGACATTTCAGACACATTTGTATACTAATAAACAACGTTAAGTGGTCTTGGCATGTCATTATATGTCACAAAAGAGATAATTTTTAGTGAAGTGACATGTGGCCAAGTATGGTGACCCATACTAGGAATTAGTGCTCTGCATTTACCCATCCAAAGTGCACACACACAGCAGTGAACACACACACACAGCAGTGAACACACACCCGGAGCAGTGGGCAGCCATTTTTTGCTGCAGCGCCCGGGGAGCAGTTGGGGGTTCGGTGCCTTGCTCAAGGGCACCTCAGTCGTGGTATTGAAGGTGGGAGAGAGCGCTGTACATTCACTCCCCCCACCTACAATCCCTGCCGGTACGAGACTCGAACCCGCAACCTTTGGGTTACGAGTCCGACTCTCTAACCATTACGCCACGACTTGCACATTTTACAGCATTTGACCTCCATCTAAAGGAGCAATAGAGCATCATAACTACATTTTATGCTACTAATTTTTGCATTCAGATAATGGGACCTTAATTGTAAAGTGTTACCATGATATTTAGTCACCATTATTGATTTACATGCATTTGCACTTTAGTTCCAAATCCAAGTGAGCTCTACATAGACAGACTGATGTCATCATGTTTAAATGCGTTCTAAAATGTCAAATCAACAAACTCACATACAAATAAACACGCACACACTTACCCAGGTTCAGACAGAACAGGGTGTAGAATGACTTGAGGGGCCCTGGTGGGAGCCTCAGGGGCCACATCTACAAAGAGAAAGTGAGACGGTAAGTCACAAGGCAAAGATGAGAGAGAAAATGACATAATTTGTAAAAGAGTGTATTATTATAGACTAAGTTCATCACAACATGCAGGAGTACTGCTGAGAACAACAACTCTGATTTACACCAAAACAGAAGCCGTTTACACTGAGGAAAAAAAATTTGATGTAGAAACTATTTTTATTCAGAAAATTTTATTTTCTTGAAAAACACACTCCAAAAATCTTCAAATAAACATTCTTTAAAAGAAAAAAAGAACTCAACTAATGTTCTACATGTACTTATACTACACAAACATCTGAAGCCATTCACTGCGGTTTAAAAATTTGTGGTCGATACGTTTTTTTGGAAAGAAATGAAATGTTTATTCACTGAGGATGGAACTGAGGAAGTAAAAACCTTTCATGTTTAAATAAATGTTGTTCCTAAAATCACAGTTGCCACAAAAATATTAATCAGCACAATTGTTTTCAATCATTGATAATAAGAAATGTTACTTCAGTGCCAAATCAGCATATTAGAATGATTTCTGAAGGATCATGTGACACTGAAGACTGGAGTAATGATGCTGAAAATTCAGCTTTGCATCACATGAATAAATTAGATTAGAAATTAGAAAACTTTGTAATAATATTTCTCAATATTACCAATTTTACTGCATTTTTGATCAAATAAATGCAGCCACAGTGAGCATAAGAGACTTCCTTTGAAAAACTCTTACTGACCTTAATCTTTTGAACAGTAGTGAGTGCATACATGTATATATATTATTTACTGTTGTTCCAGGCAACAGATTTCCTACATAGCTGTAGGAAAGATTTTATACATAATATAAACAATCCAAACAACCAATTTATTTTTGTTAGCAAGCAACATGCTGCACTGTCAGCCACGATCCCTTACATACTACACAAATATATGATGCTATATTGTTAGGAAAGATGAAACCCTAGAGGATTCTCATTTAACAAACACTTTCCATTAAAACAAACAAATTGTTTTACCTAATGGACAAAGCTGGCCGTGTGTTCCACTCAATATTACCAATTTTACTGCATTTTTGATCAAATAAATTGATCTTTGAAAAACTCTTACTGACCTTAAACTTTTGAACAGTAGTGAGTGCATACATGTATACTGTATATATTATTTACTGTTGTTCCTGGCAACAGATTTCCTACATAGCTGTAGGAAAGATTTTATACATAATATAAACAATCCAAACAACCAATTTATTTTTGTTAGCAAGCAACATGCTGCACTGTCAGCCACGATCCCTTACATACTACACAAATATATGATGCTATATTGTTAGGAAAGATGAAACCCTAGAGGATTCTCATTTAACAAACACTTTCCATTAAAACAAACAAATTGTTTTACCTAATGGACAAAGCTGGCCGTGTGTTCCCTGCTGTAAGGTACAATGGTGACTGATCTCAGCAGCTCACCTCTACATTGGAATAAACTGGCAAAATTGGCATCAATAGCCTTTATTCTAAACTATCAGGCTACCAACCCAACATGGCTTTCCTCCCTCCACACGTTCATCAAAAACATGCAGCAAGCTGAGTGTCTCCCACAGAATACAGGCACTTATCAGCCTTTATTTGTCAGCGAGGCGCAGGTGACCTCGTCTTTAAAAGAACCATCATTAGACAAAGCATTGCTGGTTAAGAGACAAGAAGAGCAAAGAAAGACAGAGGGAGAGGGAGGGGGTTTGTTGCGCCTCAAAGAAAAGACGGCATAAAAAAATGACATCAAAAAAGTTTGCCTCGGCATGTCGCACTGCATTATGGGTAGGGGTAATGACCAATTATGACACACTTACCAGGGAAGATGAACTGCTGCTTGAATTTGTAGAAATGAGATGCTGAGAAAAGCACAGGAGAGAAGCAGACAGAATTCAATCAAATTCAACTAATTATGACACACTTACCAGGGAAGATGAACTGCTGCTTGAATTTGTAGAAATGAGATGCTAAGAAAAGCACAGGAGAGAAGCAGACAGAATTCAATCAAATTCAACACACCCCCGGATGCTTATTGGTCTGTGTTATTGTTCTGCAAAATCCATCACAAAGATGCATTTGCCATAAATAGTGACTTATAGGATACACAAGGGTCCAAAAGTCTGAAACCACACTGAAAATCTGAGATTCAACGTTTAATAAAGAAAAATAAAGAGAAGGTAACAGAACATTTTATGATTTTTGAAAAATGTATAACAAAGAAATGTTGTGATTTAAATGTTTAATATTTAAATATTCAGATTTCTGCACTGTTATCACTAATCAAATTCAGGATGTCATGTGAACTCAAATTTTCTGGCACAGGATGTTCTTTGGCTCATTCTTCACAAACTTGAGGAGTTCATGTCAGTGAGACTGCTGCTTAAAATTAAGTGCTGTCATAACTGAAAAGCGGGACATTCAAAACAGAACTCCAGACCATGATTTGAATGATTGCAAATGCACTAGGAAATTAAAATGGCACAAGTGCAACAATTGTAGAGTCTGGTTGCCGTTGGCAACATTTGAGAAAGCTTTGTGTGTGTCAGTATAAGCGGATAAGTTTTCTCTCCCATAGAAAAGCGTGCTTAACGTGGCTTAAAAAGTGATAAAAACACGTGAAACTGCGCATTCCATTCTGGGCTCATCTGCTTTTCTGTGTATGAACCACTGCAAGCTGCAAAGTAAGCAGGAAGAGTTTGTGCGAACTCAAGAGAATGCAAATATCTTTGCGAGAGAACGCAAAAGTTTTGCGAGGGAATGCAAGGTTTCTCAAGGGAACGTAAAAGGTTTTGTGAGAGAACGCTACACATTTGTAAAATATTGTTTCCTCCCACCCCGATTTTTTTCCACTACCATGTCCTTTTAGGGGCTCTGTAGGCCTACAGGTAGTGATGTCCGATTTGTGGGGTGGATGTCACCATTTGAACTGGTTTTTATTAATGTGTCAGTCAAAAGATTCAAAACCAGTGCAAGTTAGCAGTCTGAATCAAACTCAGTCAGTGAATCGTTTAGAGCTCACAACTAACACGGTTCAGCACAGTACAATTGCTACAGTACCTGTGCTCAACTGTGCCTGTAGTGAAATGATGATGGCTTTCTAGTATAACTCAGCATTTCTACAAGCCTTTCTCACAGCAATGTAGGTTATGCTAACTAACTCATTAAAACAGATACAATACATCAATGTACTGTACTAACCATTTAATACTATGTATGTTTAATACTAAATATCCTTTTAAGCAAGTCTTTCATACTCTTTTACTTTCAATATGATGTGATGATCCACCGTAGCCCGCTTGCATCAATTAACATTATAATAGTTTTAATTTTACCTAAAGTATCATGCTGTTGCTCTTAAATCACAAACGTTACATACGCTATAATAATGATATTTGCAGAATCACTTTTTGTAGTTTTGAGACCAGTTTGGCCAATGGTCGAAAAAGTGTTTTGTTTATTTTTTCCAAAAAGGCAGAAATACTATAACAAAATAGATTGATATTGATACTGTATATGGCACAAATAAGGATCATTAGAGTACAGCACTAAAATGGACCAATTTATACTTCATAAAGTCCTTACATATCATTTAAATCATCCTTGTTATTATACAAATCATTATTTCCATATTTTTTTTCCTGAAGCTCAGCCATATACTAAGAGAGTCTAAAATCCACTCAAATGCATTGATATATTTTCTAATTAAATAGTTTTATTAACATACAGAAATGATAAACATAAGCTTTGTATTTATTCCTTGTGCAGTGCTGAAAATGACAAATGTCAAAAAAAATTTAATTGCTTACAAATCTCTTATTATGCTACAGCATATTATCACCAAATCTTTGATTCAATCTTTTTGTCAAGTCGTTTTCTTTTCAATTATTTCAATTCAATTTGTTCTTTTTGAGACTTATTGAACATAGGCCTCATTGATCTGAGCCTATGCGCCCTATTTTCAGAGTAAAACAAAAAACAAAAAAACATTTTTGGATAATTTTGGCAAAATTCACTCAAACTAAGCTCAGTTCACTGAAGCCTATGATCAATCAGTTTCAAAAAGAAATAAAAAAAAACTATGCTAATAGAAAGAAAACAACGTGATAAAAGGATTTAATCTAATATTTTGTAATACTGTATAAAAAGACATTTATAAGTAAATTGTGTAATAAGGTGTAATAATTATCTTTTTTGTGTGTGAAGATACCATATGTGAGCAAATCAGTAGGTGTTAGTCCAATGTGATAATATTAACTAGCATTTTCAGCTAAATAAAATTAATAAAAATCTCTGGGTCAAAATACAGTTAATAACAGTTTAAGCATTAAGCAATTATTATTTGAAATTCTGTAGAAAAGATTCTGCAGAATCATTAAGTTAGGCACAGTTTTACAGAATTAACAACAAAGTATAAGCATATGTTTTGGGTCGGTACCTGTAAGGTTGGACTGTTTCTGCTGTCTGGCGCTCTGTGGGGAAGGGTGCAGAGGAGATGGGGGCGTCGCGCTGGGCGGCAGAGGGGGTGCAGGAGACGACGGGGTGGAGGAAGTGGTTGAGGAGGGGTTACTGCTGGAGTCGGGCTGATACGGCACAGGGATGTGGTCCTGAAACAGATACAGTCAAACCTTTGGTAACACACAAAAACACTCCCTACTCTCTGCTCATTACCAGCGCGGTCAGACATCAGTAAACCCGGCTTCATTCTCACGGTCAGTTAAACATTCATCCAAAACCAGGGGTGTGGTGGCTGTAGACCTGATCTCCCATGGGCTGAAAACTGGACAGCCGTGCTACGTTTGAAAACACTGCCCAATGTCGTGTTAGAAAGAGGAGCACATCAAAAGCCAGCAGTGTTGTCATAAAGCATGATTGAGTGGCATATGAATTTGAGAAGACAACAGAAAGTCAAAAAAATGTCAAGACTCTATGCTCTGCCAGTCATTAAAAGGCTTTTTGACTTCTATTTTTGCTGCTCAAGTGTCACAAATTGAGTCTGAGGTTTTGGGGAAAACAAAAGTTATCAAATATAATGCAATATAAAACCAACTGCATTTGAGATGAACAATAACAATTAGCTCATAAGTTTTAAAGCTGTAATGTCAGATGATTGTCATGCGGTCGTGGTTGTAGTAGGAGCACACGAGGAAGGAGAAAACATAGGGATACTTTAATGAACATCAACACACAATAACCGTTGAAAATAACATTAATCCAGGACAAAGGAATGACCGAAACTGAGGGCTAATAAAGGGCAGGCAACTAAGGAGAAACGAGATGATTAATACAACGCAGGTTTGTTAACTAAATGAGCAGGAAATGAACCAAATAGGGGCAAACAGGAACTAGACAAAAATGTACACATGACAGATCAAACCCCCCCCCCCCCCCCTCCCGGACGGCTCGTCCAGCGCCGTAACAGTACCATCGGAGCGGGCGCCCTGGAGACTGGTGCAGGACTGGAACAGGGCGGAGACAAGGAGAGCCTCCAGGGCAGATCAGGAAGCCATGGCGGAGCAGACAGTTCCGGGAGCCATGGCGGATCAGGAGACTCAGGAGGCCATGGCGCCCCCCCCCCCCAAAAAAATTTTCTTGGGGAAAACTAGGAATTCTGGAGGGCGCGCTGGAGGAGCGGGCACTTGAGGGCGTTCTGGAGGAGATTCAGAGACTGTAGCCCTCCTTGGGCTAAGCACGGGGACAGGAGCCCTCACTGGGCTAAACTCAGGGACAGGAACCCTCACTGGGCTAAACGAGGAATCAGGAGTCATCCCTGGGCTAAACGAGGAATCAGGAGACCTTCCTGGGCTAATCGAGGAATCAGGAGACCTTCCTGGGCTAATCGAGGAATCAGGAGCCCTCCCTGGGCTAAACGAGGAATCAGGACCCCTTCCTGGGCTAAACGAGGAATCAGGAGCCCTCCCTGGGCTTAACTGGGGATCAGGAGTCCTCCCTGGGCTAAACGAGGAATCAGGAGCCCTCCCTGGGCTTAACTGGAGATACGGAGCCCTCCCTGGGCTAAACGGGGAATCTGGGAAGCGCTTACGAGGTGCTGGCACTGGAGGGCGCTCTGGAGGAGCAGGCACAACAAGGCGCTTTCAAGGAGCGGGCACTGGAGCGAACTCGGGGGCTGGAGCCGACAATGGAGCGAGCTCTGGGGCTGGAGCCGACACTGGAGCGAGCTCGGGGGCTGGAGCCGACAATGTTTAGTCATTACTTTTGTTTCATACAGTTTAGTTTACTTAATGTTTTAGTCATTGTATTCTGTGTTTTCGTAATTTTTAGCTGTTTTGTTTGTATATGTCTATATAGTTTTGTCAGTTTTATATTTTATGATATTTTATGTCAGCTTTAATTTGATTATTTTAGCACATCAAGTTAAACTAAATTAAAATGGGAACTGTCGGCAACTAACTAGTTTTTATGTTATTTCAATAAACATTTTTTTTTATTTCAAGTAACAAGATTTTTTATTTTGGGTTTTAGTTTAGTTTCAGTCTTAGTTTTAGTTAACTATAGTAACCCTAAAGTTAACTACAAATTCTTAATTCCATGTCATATTTATTCCACAAATTCACAACTTTGATAAATATATTGGAAATGAATTATCAAACACATTGTAGCAGCATACTGTTTTTTTAACACACTCTTTTTTAGTTACATATAACCAACTGGTCTGAAGGTGATTTTTAGTGGATTTATGAAGTCAGTTCCCTTTCAGTCGGTCACTCTCGACGTCACGTCGGAGGACTGACGAAATTGGGATCTCGCTTAGAGGGCACACAAGTTCTAGCAGCATTTATGCCATCATGAAGTGCGTGCTCACACACACACAGGACGTATTTTTGCATTTAAAAACAGCTAGATGGAGCGCAGTAGAATGGAATTTAATGTAAGGATCCCCAGACACGATTTTTAAAAGTAGACTTGACATGGTGTGTTAAAAATGTCACGCTCATCCTGTCGTGCCTTGGTTTGCAATAAACATATAAGAAAACCACGAGTGGCAAATATTACAGGAAGACTGTTTGATGTTGGTCTGCAAAAATTGCTTTTCATGCCAAGTTGTTTGAATAAAAAGTGAAAGCAAACAACTTTCAGGAAGGACTTATAATGCCAATCTGCCCGAGATAGTTTTGTAATAATGTTGACCGGGAGGGATGTAACAGGGTTGAGTTGTGTTTGTTCAGACGTAATGGAACGTAACTAATCTTACCTTGTTGATTTTGTTGGTCTTGGGGAGAGTCTGGCTAATGTGGAGGTCTGAGTACCTGAGGGGGTTGTTTATGTCACATGGTACTGACTCGGTCCTGACGAGCTGACGAGCTGAGAAAGAGGGCGAGAGAAACAGCATAGTATCCACGGTAACAGGAGGCAGTTGTCACGGTAACAGAAAAACTCTTAAAAGTCTTGTCACATTTTAATGGAGGAGCCACTAAACCATGTATTATGTACAGTATATATTAGAAATATCACATATATGACACACATGGAAATTCGACAGCAACGACCAGGTTGTGTAGAATATCATTGTTCACTTTTTCCAGCAAGGAAGAACAAATCTTTGTGTATTTCATATGCATAATAGCATATCATTTCATATTAAGGATCCATTAAATTGAAGCATGTAAATAAGACACATTAAATTAAATTTGGAAGTAGTCATTTATATGTAACTCAATACATATAATTTCCTAAAGTTAGTATAATTTCCTAACAGACCGATTCTGAAAGTGCTTCACATTAAATCAGCCTAACAAAATTGGCTTATATACCATACACTACAGCTCAAAAGATTGGGTTCAGTGAATTTTTTTAACGAAATTATTATTTTTATTCAGTCAGCACACACACAATTGTTGAAAAGTGACAGTAAAGACATTTAAAATGTTACAAAAGATTTCTATTGCAAATACATGCTGTTCTTTTGAACTTTCCATTCATCACAGTCTTGAAAAAAATATTTGTAAAAAATGTTTTCAACATTAATAACAGGAAATGCTTGAGCAGCAAATCTGCATATTAGAATGATTTCGGAAGGATCATGTGACACTGAAGCCTGGAGAAATGATCCTGAAAATTGCAGCATTGCATCACAAGAATGCATTAAAATAGAAAATGCATTAAAATAGAAAATGGCTATTTTAAATTGTAATATTATTTCACAATATTACTGTTTTATTGTATTTTTATCACATAAATGCGGCCTTGGTAAAAAAAAAAAAATAAGAGACTTCATTTAAAAACATTTAAAAATCCTACCAACCCCAAACTTTTGAACGGTAGAATACATTTATTTTCATATGACATATGAAACCATTCCAGGGAAAACTTTTAGGTATGAAGTAGGAAATACTGTGTTTGAGGAGCACAAACCTGCTTCCTTACCTTGAGATGTTCCTTGATCTGCAATATCAGAAATGAGGGAAAGATGAAGTGGTGAAAACAGAAAAAGAGAGCAAGGATAAGATGAGTGCAGACTGAAGATTATAATGTTTAACAAAGAACAAGACAAACTGTTTAGTACATTTATGCAAAGCAGATGTGAAGCCACTAACAATTACAGTTTTTTTTTTTTAAATACATTCAATTCCCTTTAAACACATTCTCTTGTTTGGAAACCAATTTTCAAAACGCAATGTTTTCTGAAAAAGATAAAGCTTGTAATTAAATATGTTCAATTGAATATAAAAGAATTGTGAGGTTGAAAACATGTTATGTATAAGAACACTGCTGTGTCTGAAATCATATTTGAATCATAATTAATGGCCTGCCTTGTGTAGTACATTTTGTTTTAAGCATTTATGGAGTTAAAAAAAAAGAAAGAAAGAAAACATAAAAGTTGAAATACCTCTGAATGAGTCCCTACCTCCTCTGTGGTATATGAGTAAATGACAGGGCGGTGCTTCTTTGGTGCATTTGTTGTGGCACTTCAATCTGACAAAAGAAAGCATGACAGAAATGTTTATTAGTTTTGCTCTTGTAAAAGCAAATCAATGAATATTCAAAACAAACACTTAATATGCAGCCATTATTTTGAGGGTGTCAAAAGCCAGCAAGTATCGTAGTAACAAGATGCCGTAGTCAAGGGTGGTAGAGTGGAAACTATTAGGCAGGTAATTTATTCAAATAATCTTTTAATGATAATTATGCTCAATTTGAATGTTCAGACACTACTGCAGGCACAAAGTGTCTAGCACTGAATTCTAAAGAGGCTGTGATGCAAACAAAAACATCAAATCACAGCTTCACAAAGCTGAAATGTTAGGAATTTTTGTTTTCAGAGATTTGAGTTGTTATAAGAGAGATGGTTAAAGAAATGATCATAGATAGTGGAGTGTGTATTTAACATTTGACATTTATAGTCTGCATGCTGTGATTCAGTCTGTAATTTCAGCATCAGACAGCATTACAAAAATAACTAGATTTTTATCATCTTTTGATCTTTAAAGAAACTTAAGTGATGTTTGTTGATGCAAAGCGCATCACAACGATTGCTTAGGATTGCTAAAAGTTCTTTTTATATATATGATTACATATTATTTTATGTATTATATATATGTATTATATAACATATATTATTATATGTATTATCACCATATCATTTCAGCTTTTTTATCTCATAATTATGACTTTGTATCTTAGAATTTTTATGTTTTATCTCATAATTATGACTACATAATTATTTCAACATTTTGTCATAATTTCAACTTATTTACTTTATTTATTTTCAACTTACTTATTGGTTTATATTATATTTTCTACTTTTTATCTCATAATTATTTCAACTTTTTTTTAGAATTGTTTTATATTATATTTTCAATTTTCTGTCTCATAGTTTTGACTTAGTATCATCTTATGATTTCAACGTTTTATCTCATAATCATGACTACAAATTATGATTTCAAACTTTTGTCATAATTGTCATCATTTAAACTTTTTATCTCATAATAACTTTTTGTCATAATTTCAACTTTGTTATAATGGTTTTGTATGATCATTTTCACTTTGCTCTCATAAATATGACTTAGTATCTCATAATTTCAATATTTTATCACATAATTATGACTATATAATAGTTCAACTTCTTGTCATAACTCTTTTTTGTCATAATTTCAACTTTTTGTTATAATGGTTTTACATTATATTTTCAACTTCTTATCTCAATTATGACTTAGTACCTAATAAATGTAACATTTTATCTAATAATTATGAATACATAATCATTTCAACCTTTTGTCATACTGTAGTTGTTTGTCATAATTTAAACTTTTTATCTCATAATTCTGACTACATAATTATTTAAACTTTTTGTCATAACTGTTTTTGTCATAATTTCAACTTTTTGTTATAACTGCTTTATATTATCATTTCAAAAGTTATGACTTAGTATCTTCTCATCATTTCAACTTTTCATGTCATATTATAATTTATAAAAGCAGAATTTGTTTTCTTATGTGGCAGAAATGGGTTTCCATATGAGAGTTTTAGCACTTGCATGATTTGCAGAAACATGATTTATTTTCTTACGTTGCAGAAATGGGTTCCCATACAAAAATTGTAGAACTTACTTGCAGTTTTTGCATTTTAAGCCGAACAGCATTCCTTTCCCGCACACGATACATGTCTGCGACATCCAATACTTTGTGGAAAACCTGCACAAGCACAAATAAGTAGTGTGATTCATTACTGAGCCATTATTTAGACTTTTTCCAAGAAAAAAAACTCTAATTTCATCCATTTTTAAAATGCATGAGGCCATATGGGTTTGTTTCGCTTCGCTGTCAAACTATCAGCAGATGGTTCTGACCTTTTGACAACCACTCCTAAACTCTTCAGATGAAAGAGCGAATGTGTCACTACAGCGATCACGTTTGCCAAGTAACCTTTTCATCTATAGACAGATTTGTGCAGGGTATGCCCAAAGATAGGCACTTTGGCAGTAATTCTCAATTTAGAGTAATTTAATTGTAACCGAGTATCTCTCAATATCTCTTTGGCACTCAACTGCACTTGACAAATACAAGAGAGGGCAAAGGCCGTACGGATGCATCAGCGATTGTTTAGCAGAATTGCATGGAAGGTGCTCTCTGTATTTTTCATTTCTTCTATCACTATCACTTTTTGTTTACACACAGTCATATCTGCCGTTCTCCACAATAAAAGAGCCATTCAAATCTCCTGCAATAGAGTTCCTCTGAAGGGTCACTGTGCATTTGCCAATCTATTTCTCTGATATGAACAGAAGCTGACAGTTAATAGAATATGACTAATGGGCTATGACAGTGTCAAAGTGTCTTCATTAGATTGAAGCCATACTGTCTCATAAAAGAAGAGGCTGGCTTTAGTACACAGCTCACATCACCGTAGCCAGTCTGAAGTTGATATGAGCGTTTCAATTTTTTTGGATCTGTTTATCTGCTTGCTTTTTGAAACTGGCAGTTGTCCATCTATGATGACATGTAGACGTTGATTTCCACGTCTAAAGTACTAGGAAAATGAGACATTTTTTAGCCTTGGTGAACTTTGCATATGTTTTGATGGCTAAGCTACACTATGCTCTCATTAAAAACCCTGTTAACTTTTATCACAAAAGCACAGTGTTTCGTGGTCTAAGTACAAACGCAGGCTCTTTGTTTGACTTGGGATCGGTGGTATTTGGGGTTATCATGTCATCAGATTTGAGTAGGCATGACTAGAGTTGCACAACCATACGAGTTAATTGGCTTGACATTTTGTAACCACTACCACACATTCACATCGGCACAAAACTTACCTGTGTTTTATGGAGTTGCCAAGGTCTCTGCGAGGTATTTGAGGAGACCAGCAAGGAACAGACAGAGTATCTGGAACAGAATTGTGATTGGGTCAGACTCAGGAAAACAGGATTAATGCTTGTAAACAAAGAATTAAAACCTCAAATAACTATAATAAACCTTCAAATCACTTTCATTAAGAAGATAAAAGAAGTATTATAAATCCTGGATGAGCTATAAAGTGGTTATTAAAAAGCAACAAGTTACAAGAAGCCATACACATGATTTTACCATAGTTAAGAGCTTTTCTATATAATGAAACATTTTTAATAAATTGTTTTAAATGTAAATATTGTAATATTGTAATACATTTACACTATCATTAGTGTCAGATTTTTTTAAAGAAATTAATATTGTTGTTATTTTTTTCAGCTTTTATTAATTTTTATTTTAAGAATGCATTAAATAGATCAAAGGTGACAGTAAAGACAATTATACAAGATGTTTCCAAAATATTTCTATTTGAAATAAATACAGTTTTTCTATTCATCCTGAATAAATAAAAAGAAGATTTTTATGTTTTCCATAAAAATAATTTGCAACACAACTGTTTTCAGCACTGATAATAATAAGAAATTACATTTCAAAATATAAAATAAAATATAAACATAAAATAGTTGGAGTTATTTCAAATTGTAACAATTACAATTATTTTGAACTAAATAATTGTCACTACCATTCACAAGTTGTGGTCGGTAAGTTTTTTTTAAATGTTTTTGGAAGTCTCTCTTCTATTTGATTAGAAATACAGTAAGATACTGTATTTCTAATCAAATAGAAGAGAGACTTCCAAAAACATTTTAAAAAAACTTACCGACCACAACTTGTGAATAGTAGTGACTTCCTTATCATTTTATTAGAAAAAACACTATATTTAATATATAAATCCTTAAATGCTTAAAAAGATTAATCAAATAAAATTTGAAGAATTTAAATATGATGTCTTCTGTCATCATTCAAATGGACAAGATCTGATAAAACCTAAATGGAGACTTGTAAGACAATAATCGCATTTGCTTCCCACAGCACTGTTAGTTCAAAAGGCCATTCATCAGATTGTCCACGCTCAATTATACTCCATTTATTTATGATTACGAGATACGAGGACAAGCACACATGCACACACACACACACACTCACGATAATCTGCTCTGCCTTATTCTCAAAGCTTAAAATACTGTATGAAAAAATATGAGGAGCCTTGCATTCATTACCTGCCTCATAGTCTGCCTTTGATTGCATCAACTTATATATTCACTTGAGATTCCTGATGACTGCCTCTGTCAATGTGCATTGCTTGATGCTTATATCAAATATGGATGTCTCTATTGTGACCTCAGCATTCTGCTCGGCTGGTTCTTTCAGGTGGATCAGGATGAACACGGAGTTCCGAATTAGATCAGAGCTTTGATATGATCTTTGTTCTGAGGTGCTGGACTTCTTCTGAATCACGAGTGATCTTGAGGGGAAAAACAGCATAAATATATGAGTGTTTTTCCGACTATGTGCACGTTAATGGCCCAGGGGTTGATTTTTATCAAAACTTACAGACAAATTTAAACTTTTTATTATATGACGCTCGCATTAAAACTTTTTACCTTTTACTTTAGCTACTTTTCAGATTCTTTTTCTATATAGATTTGATTTTACTCTTGCCCCAGTCCCAGACTTTCAATCTTTGTGTATGAAAATATCCATTATACAATATCATATTATAGAAGCTCTGATATCTTCTGAAGCTTGCTTCCATCATAGGATAAAAGAAAATAATAATAACAAAGGTAATTGTGACTTTTTATATCACAATTCGGATACTTTTTCCTCACAATTCTGAGTTTATATCTCGTAATTCACATTTTTTTCTTGAGAATTGCGAGACAAACTCAAAATAGTGAGATGAAAATTATGACATAAAAATAGTCAATTACATTTTCTATCTTTTATTCCATGGTGGAAACAGAAAGAAAAAAAACAGAATTGCGAGAACTCAGAATTCAGAGATAAAAAAGTAAATATTGTGATACATAAACTCAGAATTCAGATAAAAGTCAGAATTCTCCATTTACATTAAATTATAATTGTGTCTCTTTTTGTCTCACAATTGAGACTTTTTTTCTCTCGCAATTCTGAGAAAAAAATCTGAATTGCGAGAGGAAAAAAAGTCTAATTTGTGAGACAAGTCACAATTACCTTTTTAATTTATTCACGATTTTTACACAAATTATGAAATTATGACTAAAATTTCCAAATAAAATCGAATCAAACATTTGTTTAAAATGTCATACTTCCATCAAGCACAAAGCATAATTTGAGTCGAGAAAAAAATGACATTGCAGTGGAAGGCAGATGAACAAATTCTCAATTTTACTACTAAAATCAATCTAATTTTCTAGAGGCTGTACCTTTAAAACACTGGATTACTGTTATTTTACTCAAATGTTATCATTACCACACATAGGAAACACCATATTTAAGTTGCCGTGAATAAAAACAAGCACAAAGTGAAGTGACGTGAGGCCAAGTATGGTGACTTGGAATTAGTGCTCTGCATTTAACCCATCCAAAGTGCACACACACAGCAGTGAACACCCACCCACCGTGAACACACAGCAGTGTGTAACCATTTATGCTGCGGCGCCCGGGGGAGCAGTTGGGGGTTCGGTGCCTTGCTCAAGGGCACCTCAGTCGTGGTATTGAAGGTGGGAGAGAGCACTGTACATTCACACCCCCCACCCCCTGCCTGTACGAGACTCGAGCCTGCAACCTTTGGGTTATGAGTCCGACTCTCTAACCATTAGGCCACAACTTCCTTCATTCGCACTTTTCCACAAATTTACAGTGCTCAAAAAACGAAATAAAGCCTAAGCACAATGTATTAACCCGACTGTACTTCTATCCTTCAAAGACTGTTTTTCACTAATGTACAAATGTGCGTACACAATTATCTTTTTAATGCAGCTGGAATCATCCACATATATGAATGTACACGCTTGCATATAAAAAATCCACAGTGAACAAAGCAAAGAGCCCCTGCACTGATGTCTTTTGTACATTATTTCAATGATACCTTCAATGCTCAATGCTCAGACAATGAAAACAAATGTTATTTTCAGAAGCTGGTCTCACTATTGATATCTTTACATATGATATATGCATCAATTTAGTACTTAACAATCAAAGATGTGAAAGTCAACTTGTGTTGTTACTGTTAAATAAAACTACTAAAATCATTTTTGTTCAATTAAATACAGCTGAAATAAAAAATATTGAATAAAACTTGGCAACTAACTGAAATAAAATATGTTTAAGTACTAAAATTACTAGAACTAAAGCTAAATAGAAATATGAAACCCCCAAAAACTAATATAAATGACAAAACCACAATTTACTAAAACTTAAAATAAAATTCAAATGAAAACTGAAAAGATAAAAACAAAAGCTATATTAATAAATACAATAATAGCATTGAAATAATACTGAAATAGCACTGATGTCAATATAAATAAATGCATTTTGATTAAAAATTATATAAATTATTAAAAAAATAATTAAAGCGTGTTATATTAATACGTAAAAAGAAATGTTCTAAACAAGTAGCATAAACTACATAACACTGCAGTGATAATTTTAGACAAACCCTTGCCTGCCTGTTTCTATGGTTACCGCTCAAAGTTTTAAAAGAGATGATGCAAATTATAACAAAAAAAACTGAATCTAATCTTATTCACTATAATAATCAAATACATTTGTAATGATTAAACTGAAACAAAAGCCAACTGAAAAATGATCCAACAACTGACAAAAGACTTCAGCATCCATCAAAAAAAAAAAAAGTACTGTGGCGGCAGCAAGGTACAAGGACTGTATCAAATATAGAATGATTACCATATTTCTATACCATGGCATTTACATGCTACTTAAATGTAAATCAAATCTATTCATCCTATGAAGAAACAGAGAAATGGAGCAGTCTTTCATTAGACTCGAGTTAAAAGTTTACCTGACAAACTCACATCGTCTCACAGCAGGTGGATGCTTTATCCGCAGGCACACAAACAGACCTACTTACTTGTGAATACAAACCAGCATCACTACAAAGCAGGTGAATGTGTGTTTAATTGGTGCATGTAAAAAACAAACTACAGCACAAATATTGCTAAAAATACCAAAGCTACCATTCATATGTTTCTCATCTTCTCTTTTTAAACCAACACGCAGTCATTAAAAACCACCATGTTGACTCAATCAACTATCAAATTTAGACATGACAAGACAAACTAGAGTTTGTTCATGCCAGATGAAGCAACAGTTGGCCAATTGTCACGATCGACCAATCACATGCCAGTGTTAGTGATATACCGTAAATAATACCAAAGGCATCTTACAAACAGGCAGCCTAAACAAAATGGTTTGTAAAACAACGACTAACATAGTGATTCGCCTCTCAGTCTTTTCCAGAGCACTACAAAGCACCATTATTAGATTTAGTTTGATAAGATTTCAGCTGAGAGGCTTTTTTCAATAGGGAAATATGAGTGATGTTAAGTACATTTAACACCTGCTATTGACCTGCTCTTAAACAATTCTGTGGATTTGACTGACAGCCTGATAAATGATGCTATAAAAGTGCTGCACTGCATCTTTGTGTCATGAGGATAAACTCTCGCAGCCAAGAAATTGTACAGTAGTTTAAATTAGTGCTATAGCTAGAAGCTGACACACTCTCTTTAGAATATATGCAAATGGGTAAAGAGTCCTCAAACTTTCTAGAAAGCAATGAAATTAAATGGAGAGCAAAGGAAACGTGTGACGCGTTTGCACAAATCACAATTAAAAACACATATATTTTGACAGTACTATTTCCTTCAACTTAATGCGTGTTGTTTTTTGTTTTTTCCCCCCACATCTTCAGTTTTATCTGTCCAAAAGTGAAAGTTTTACTGTGTCTCTCTGTTGTGAAGTTGTGCAAAACAAAACATTTATTTATTTATTTGCTTGTTTGTTTGTTTGTTTGATTATTTATTTTCCCACATCTTCTTAGTTGTATCTTTCCAAACGTGTCTCTCTGTTGTGAAGCTGTGGATAAGGTGCAAAATGTGACCCTAAATTTTGGAGACGGTGTTGAATAATATTAATATTGATATTATTAAAAATATGTTTGCATTGATAACAATAATAATAGTGCTGTCAAACTATTAATCGCAATTAATCGCATCCAAAATAAACATTTTTGTTTAGATGATACATGTGTGTGTGCTGTGTATATTTATTATGTAAATATAAATACAAACACATACAATATATATTTTGAAAATATTTGCAATGTATTTACATGTATATATTTATATTCATATAATTTATATTATATATAAATATATTTAATATATAAACATAACATCTTTGTCTTAAATATATACTTGCATGTGTGTGTATTTATATATACATAATAAATATACACAGTACACACACATATATTATGTGAACAAAATCTTTAATTTGGATGCGATTAATCATGATTAATCGTTTGACTGTGCAAAATAATAATAATAATAATAATAACTATCACACACTGTGCATTTACTTGCCAATGATCTATGAATGATCTATGAAAGTGCAACATCCAAACACCATGAATATCCTCTGGGTTGTTTGTCTTTCTCTACCCTATTCTTTACTTTCAGTTGTGATGTCTAGAGTTAAACTACACGTACGCATTTCATAGTATTGCACACACTGTTTGTATTCTCTGTGCATGTCAAGAAACGTGAAACCGTGAAGTACAGAGCTTGGGCAAACTGTTGCACTGTGTACAATAATACTGTCACCACATGCAGAAAAACAGCAGACACATTAACCAGGGCTGACGACACTCGCGAGGCCTGGTTACTGCCACCGCGTCCGGCCTGGAGCCCCAACGGGAGGTCCAGAACGCAAGTAATGCCATTACAGTGGCTGCCACAAACCCAATGAGATTATAGCCCTGCAACTGGTTTATCGGAAATTCAACTATAACGATCTTTCATCTGGTTTTGCAACAAGCTTTTGCATCCAAAAGCCTGAAGGAATTTAGTTGTTTGGGTACATCATTTTTGTTAATTATATCAAAAACATCTTTCAGTTAGTAGATAAGGCAACATTTCTAATTTCATTTAAAGGAAAAGTTCAGGATTTAAAGGCGTTTAGCATTACATCACTGGATTCTCTGCACTGAATGGGTGCCATCAGAATAAGAGTCCAAACATCTGATTAAAAACTTCACAATAATCCACATAATTGAAAAATCCACCAACATATTTGTTTAGAACTATTTTGGACTGTTATAAATGGTGCTAGATCTAGGCATATTTCTCTCCTGATTCAGACAAGATGACTTTTTCACTGGAGAAAGCAATATTATGGATAGAGAACTGTATTTTGGCCAGAAGCAACATTTTGATGTTAAAAAAATGCCTTAATTATTGATTTATTACAAACACACAGCTTTTTACTTCACAAGATGTTAATTGTTGGACTGGAGTCGTGTGGATTACATGTGGATTATTATGATGTTTTTATCATCTGTTTAGACTCTCATTCTGACGGCACCCATTCACTGCAGAGGATCCATTGGTGAGCAAGTGATGTAATTCTAAATTGATGTAATGCTAAATCTGTTCTCATTTTTGGGTGTACTATTAATTTAAATTACTGATTGGAAATAAAATAAATAAAAATTAAAAATTAAAAACTAAAATAAAAAATAAATTTAACCTAAATATGAATATTTTAAAAAGTGACAAAAATCACTTAAAATTACAAATAGTAATTATAGTAAGAATTACTCAAATTAATAGAATTTAAAATAATATTGTTATATAATATTAATATAATTTTAGTATAAATAATAGAAAAGAAAAAAAAACACTGCTCAACAGTAGTTTGATTTCAATAAAAGCCAAAAAATGTGTTTAAAGTAAGTATTAATTTGTCAAAACCATTCAAACGGGATGATGAAAAGAAAAACATCCTAACAGTTACCTCTCCGGATATTTCCCACAGTGTACAATGTACAAAGCATACAGCAGATTGCCAAAGCTTGGAGGGGGTCTATCATTCATAATTCTGGAAACAAGCAGTCAAAACTTTTCCCTCCATCTGTACGATAATTTCATTCCAAAACGGAGTCTTTTGCGTCATTCTTGTGTCATTCCCAGTCTTCTCACATACACACAGCTTCCGTTCGGCCCATTATTCCTCTAATAGCCCACGCTAAGAGGCCCCCGGTGTAGAAGACATTGGGCTTGGACAATATGCGCCCACACGATGCCAGGTGAACTGGGACACATGTGGGTTTGGGATGCTGCCCTTTAATACGTGATGAGAAGGAAAGTCACATTGTGGAAGAAAATGACAAAGAAAGTTGTAATTGAACGACGTGCGTCATCAGACATCTGTCAACACTAGCTGTGATCTAACGATGTTGACCAACAGCATTTGAATGTCTTTAAACGCGCACTTGGGATAAAACTACAATGTTACGAAAAAGAAATTCAGATCAGGGATTTGTCTCAAAATGAGAAACAATATATAATGAGACAAAATAACAAAAATACAATGTTAGCGTATAATAACTTATATTAAAAAGACATTAGTAAATGTGATGCATTTCTTGAATATTTCTTATAAATACTGTCTACATGAAATTCCATTTCTAACTATTGCAGCCAACATGAAACAATTTACAAACCATTTTAATTCAGTTAGGCAAAATATTTCTGATGTGAAGATTTTTTTTTTCTTTTAAAGAATTTTTTTAAAATGCAATTTTTTTTCAAATATAAAAAAAGATTTAAGTGATTAATACCAGAATGTATCAGGTGTAGAAAAAATAAAGAAAGAAAAAAATTGACGTAATATTATCTTTTAACTTTTATATAAACCAGAAACATGTATTAAGAAAGTCAATCATGGGCCAATTTTGATTTCATGTTGACTTAATCTTAATTTGTATAGTATTCTATAATATATGGAGTTATGTTCTCATCATCTGTGTTTTAGGTAGGACTGAAACAATGTGTTGAGGTTAATGGCTGCTACTCACTTGCTGAGGGGGTGTCGGAGTGCACCGGTGGTGTCGAAGGGACAAAATTGGGGAAAAAGAAGGAGCGGAGTGAGTGATCGGAGTGGAGAGGAGAGCGCTGGGTCGGCAGGTTTTCACAGCTTCCAGCCACACTGCTGTGGATCTTCAGGTTCAACGGCTTGTTCTTCTTTTTTGCTCTACAAAGAGAGTCAGAGGAAAAACAAATGAGCCCAAAATAAGACACGATCACAGTGTTTACAATGTTGTATCTGGTTTCAAAACAAGCTCTTGCACGTCATGCTCCAGAAACAGATTTAGCTTCAAAACTCTGAATAGGTTAAATCACATGCACATGCATGCTTATATAAACTCATGTACTCAAAAAAAGAACTGATTAAAATTATGGCTTGAGTGGCTTGATTAGGGTTTGGTTGAGCATTTTAACCAAGTCACACACCTGTCTGTTAAGCGCCAGAATGCAGTGCAGATTTAGAGATCTTTAAATCAGTCTTTAGACTCTTTAGTAATAACAACCGAACCTAATGAACAACATTTTGTTGGTAATTTCTAGTAATTTTTGGTAGCAATTTTCTTCTTAGGACAGGACAATATTTGGCCGAGATACAACTATTTGAAAATCTGGAATCTGAGGGTGCTTATCGACCTGATCAGACATGAAAATATGTTGTGGCACTATCGTGCAGTCTATAAAAAAAAAATAAATAAAAAATAAAAAAAAGGGGGAAGTCGTGGCCTAATGGTTAGAGAGTCAGACTCATAACCCCACTTCACTTATAATGACATGACGTTAGTTAGCAAATATTAGCGATTTTCTGCAAACAGTTCTTTGAGTAACATGACCGTAAATATGAACTCACGATTGAATGTAACATAAAACAAATGATTGCTTTTCGTTAAAATCTTTATTATGCCAAAAATGCTTACATTTATTTGTCTTTTTGTTCGCTCGGGCAGCCATGTTGCCCTGAAGCCGGTTTACGCTGAGATAAATCATACCCATTCGTTTGAAGTGTGGTCCCAAAAAATCTTCTTTTGAAGGGCTGTCTGGCCCTTCCCCTACCCCTACCCCTCCAACCAAAAGAGAATTGAGACACCCCTACCCCTTCACGTGAACGCGCGTGAGGGGAAAGGGGAAGGGCTAAGGGGTAGAATTGGGATTGGGCCTTAATATCCTAATGATTTTTGGCATAAAAGAAAAATCTATAATTTTGACCCCTACAATGTTTTTTTTTTTTTGCTATTGCTAAAAATGTACCCAAGCGACTTAAAACTGGTTTTGTGGTCCAGGGTCACATATCAGTAGGACACACAAGCTTGCACTGTTACACAATGTTGCTTGCAGCATCTATGAGAAACTGCTTATTTAGACACAAGTTTGCTTGTGAACTCAAGAAAGCTGTTCTCCAACTGAGTCACACAATGAGAGATTTCTGGCTTCAAACAATGAATAAACAGATCACAGCTTATCACGAGGGCACAGTCAGCAATTAAAAAACACATTATACCATTCAAATCCAATTAGATCCATTTATTTTCTTTGTGGGTGCATGTTTGCAAGGGCAGATGTCGTGATTTTCAGAATATCCTCCTTTCTTGTCTATGAATATGTCGTCATGTCACCTTTCTCTTAACCTAATTGAGTCTATAATGTTTAATAATCAACATAATAATCTAATAATGAAACAGACTTGGAAACAACTGTGAATTCTACTCTAGATATTTTCCCTCATGATGTCATGATGTCTTCACAGTGAGAAAATGAACTGCCAAATCCAGATGCAGCTGAAAATATGCATTCGCATGCAGGGGTGTAGTGGGTGTGTGGGGGGGGGTAGGGGGAATATAACCCCCCAATAACCAAAACTAGCAAGAATATAACCCCCCCCCCCATATTTATACCATGGTTAATAGAAACCTCGAATCAGGCTATTAATTAATTATTGGAATTAATGATATTATATGGCACTTTTATAAGCGCTAACTTCACGTACGAACTGAGCGGAGCAGAACACAATATGACTGAAGCGCAGTTCATGAACGGTGTGCGAATCACTGTATACTCTGCGCGCTCGAGAAGCATGATAAGAATTGCGCGAGCCATTCCTATCGCAAAGCTGATGGTCAAATATGTGATCTATTTGAATTATTTAGAGAAACAGCCACTTTAAAATGCTATGGAGAAAGTGGAACAGTATCTAAAAAAGGCAAATAAACTAAAAAGACTGATGAAAAGAGGAGAAAACAGTCTTGAACCACCACTAACATACTGTATATTAAAATCTTTTTAAACTACTCATGACCACCTTTACTAGAATTGATCACGCTTTATTGTAGGCTTATTTATTGTGTAAAATTTAGTCTAACTTGTTATAGAATTTATTTTAGATAATCTGTTAAGGGAATAGATTTTTTTCCCCCTATAGATTTATATTACAACTGTGGCATGTTGTAGCTATTGGTTCTAAATGTGCAGGCGGTTGTTTCTTCATAACCAATGCTATATTGTTTAATTAAAAAATTATTGGCCTGGTAATGATTAATAGGCTAGTCTTATTATAACAAATGCGACAATTAAGAACTATGGTACATGGCCTTCAGATTTTCCAAAAGATGGCATAGATTAAATCATTAAGAGCCTGACAAACTGTTAAGGAGTAAGAAATAATATCAATATGAGAAAATGTCAAATTAGATTGACTTCCCATGGCATGTTGAATTAGAACATTATATATATATATATATATATATATATATATATATATATATATATA
>NW_015505440.1:503940-504150 GCF_001515645.1 Sinocyclocheilus grahami | reverse complement strand
GTAAATAAGTAATTGTTAACTATGATGTTACTTTATTACACCAACTTTGTATAGATGATAGCACAAAAGACCATTTTACAAAAATAAATATATGAGCAAACAAACAAATAAATAAACCTTATGAGTGAGCATGACCCAGGACTCTATTAAAACAGTTCACACTTCAACCCCCCCCCCCCCCCCCCCCCCCCCCAACAAAACACAACAACC
>NW_015505440.1:499329-503868 GCF_001515645.1 Sinocyclocheilus grahami | reverse complement strand
GTTCAAGTGCCCTGCATAACTAAAAAAAGGCTTTACCACTTGTTTTTACGCGTTTACAAGTATTTTTTCAAAATTCTTCACATTCCTCCACTTTCACTCAGCAGTTTATTTTATGTCAAAAGCATTAAAAACATCAGAACATTTCTCAAAATCAACCCATTCTACCATAGGGCAAACAGTCCCATGTGCAAAAAGGGGTTGTGCATTTTTACTAATGCAAAATATGTAAATGCAAAGGATGAATTTTGCCAAATGTTCGTTATAAATGCATTTTGTATCAAAAGAAAGATAAAATGATCCACAGTTTAGTCCCCAGACACTGCTATTGTGCTGTACAGTAGGTATTGAGAAATTAACATAAACCATTGTTTAGTGCTGTCAGACGATTAATCGCGATTAATCGCATTCAAAATAAAAATTTTGTTTACATAATATATGTATGTGTGCTGTATGCATGTATATATTTCAGAAAAATATGTTATGTTTATATATTAAATATATTTATTTATAATATAAATTATATGAATATAAATATAGACATGTAAATACATGTAAGTATTTTCAAAATATATACTGTATGTGTGTGTATTTATATATACATAATAAATATACACAGAACACACACATATATTATGCAAACAAAAACTTTTATGTTGGATGTGATTCATCACGATTAATCGTTTGACAGCACTACAATTGTTTAAAAAAAAACTGTATCCAAGATTTAAAGGGATAGTTCATTCAAAAATTCTGTCATTGTTAACTCACCATTAAGCTGTTCCAAACCTGTATGATTTTTTTTTTCAGCTGTTGAACACAGAAGAAGATATTTTGTAGAATGTGGGTAACCAAACAGTTGACGGTAGCCATTGACTTCCAAAGTATAATAAAAATACTATGGAAGTCAATGGCTACCGTCAGCTGCTTGGTTTCCAACATTCTTTAAAATATCTTCTTTTGTGTTTAACGCAAGAAAGAAACTCATACAAGGTTTGGAACAAGTCAATTATTACATAATTTAAATTTTTGAGTGAACTTTCCCGTTAACATGCAACACAACAAATTAGCTGTAACTGTTAAACTAAAGAATAAATGGTTTGAATCATAATAATTTTTTACACTTTTTTTTAATCAATTCAAATAATCTATCGGGCCAGATTGGACTCCTCCACAAGTCAAATTTGTGTTTGAAACCCTAGTATTAATTTGTAACTAGACAGCAAAACAGTTTTCACCATATGAAAGAGCTCGACTTGAATCAAAAGAAAAGTGTGGGCATCAAAACATCCCTGATTGGCGATTTTCAAAGGTCAGATCATTCACTGAACCCACTTCTGAATGTAATAAAAGAACCAATTGGATTTGATTTTACCCTGTGGTGTCCTATTGGTAAAAGCATTGATATTTCTGAAGCTTTGAAGTAGGACAGAGAGATGTCAACTAGCAAATTAAAAGGGAAACACTTACAACACGATGCAAATCATTAACAGGAAGATTCTTTTTAGTAAAAATAATGATTTTATGCCCAAAAAAGGGAAAAAAGAAATGTATTGTTCAGCAATGGTTAGATATTGTTGGTGCATTGTGAGCGTGTTTGTGTGTCTACCGCCGAAGACAACAATGTGCAAGTCTCTGAGAGCTCAATGCATTAGTGTGTGTGGATTTGACAAATACTGACAGTGTGTGTGAGAGAAGCTTTCTTATTGTGCAGGAATAAGCAGAACGGTGAGGTGTGTGAACGCGAAAGCGTCGGAGAATAGGAGACAAACAAACAGACAAATAAAGATGGATCAACAGGGTGACAGGCAGAGCAACTGACTGGCAGCAAACTACTGATGACAGATTCTCATTCTTTCTTTCATGCTTTTTGCTTCACTTCGTGGTCTCTCTCTTTTTCTTTTCTTTTTTTTTACTTCTTGCTTTTTTATTGTGTTGTCTTGAAGTTTAAGGTCAGGTGTAAAGTGTCAAATAATATGACATTTGCATCAACATATTACACAGTGTGAGGTTTGACATGAATGTTAATAATACAAAACAAAAATAGATAGCGCTGTTAACTGATTAAAACTGGTAATTGAGTCAAATCACATATGTGACATTTCCTGAGAAAGGCCCCCAATTCGAAGAAAATCTTATTTCCATATTATTGATAAAGCTTAATTACTGACCTACAGATTAGAGGAATAAACAGTATGTTTTAATGACAATAATTTCATTACTGTCATTATGCATTTTTGAATGAGAAGTATCATATTTGGGGGAACTATGGGAGAACTTGGGGGAAATTTTAGGAGGAACTTTAAAACATTTTTTTTATTTAGCTTCTCTCCATCCATCCATCCATCTTCTATCAATTAATTCATCCATCCATCCATTTTCTATCCATTCATCCATCCATCCATCTTTTATCTACCCATCTTCTATCCATCCATACATCTGCTATCCATCCAGCCATCCATCTATCCATCCATCCATTCATTCTTCCATCCATCCATTTATCCATTTATTTAGCTTCTTTCCATCCATCCATCTTCTGTCAATTCATTCATTCATCCATCCATCCATCTTTTATCTACCCATCTTCTATCCATCCATACATCTGCTATCCATCCAGCCATCCCTCTTCTATCAATCCATCCATCCTTCTGATCAATTAATCCATCCATCCATTCACCTATCTTCTTTCAATCCATCCATCTATCCATCTATCTTCTAACCATTAATCAATCCCTCCATCTTCTATCAATCCATTTTTTTATCCATCCATCCATCTTCTATCCATCCATCCATCTTTTATCCATTCATTCTTTTATCCATCCATCTATTTATTTAGCTTCTCTCCGTCCATCCATTCATTCTTTCATCCATTTATTTAGCTTCTTTCCATCCATCCATCTTTTATCTTCCCATCCTCTATCCATCTTCTATTCATCCATCTATCTTCTATCAATCCATCTTTTATCCATCCATCCTTAAATCCATCCATCCATTCATCTATCTTCTCTCAATCCATGAATCTATCCATCTATTGTCTAACCATTCATCCATCTTCTATGCATCCATCCATCAATCCATCCATCCATTTATCTATCTTCTATTCATCCATCCATCTTTGATCCATTCATCCATCATTCAGGCTTTTTAAACTTTTTTTACAACGTCCAAATAAGACTGTCAAGTCAACATTCATTTTGTTTGTAGAGATTAATTTTCCTCCTTTCAAACTTGAAATACCTCCTTTCAAATTTAAATTTCAATTAGATATACTGTTTGCTACCTCAATTAAATTCTATAATTGGTTTGGAATTCAGAAGGTATTCTCAATTAAATTATGAATAGCGCACAACCCTAGACACAGAAACACACTCACATACACAAAATATCTGCCCATAAACATCACATTAAAGAAACAAACTGCGGCTGGCCACTTATATTGGTCAAATGGCGTCTTTCTGCCTAAGTGGGCGGTTCTTATCTGGACTAAGCAGTAATGAGCAGCAGATTTAATGCCACTAGTCTGGTTATGTGAGACTGCAGCGTAATGCCTGCCTGGGACTCTCCCCTCAGTAAGACCAGTGCTAATAGGGAGGAACATGGATAGTTAGGCTTCATTACACCTCACCTACGCTCATTATTTGCAACTCTGCTCTGCAGAATGGAGGGGAAAATGTGTCATTGAGGTGAAGAAGAAGAGCAGGGGGGCATTTTAATTTATCTACTTAACAAGGTTTTATATTCAAGATAAAGAGCCAGAGACTCACAACACAGACCGTAAATGAGAACAAAGTGTGTACTTATGTTCATGTGTGCTGTTATGCAAGATTACGAAACAGTGAAAATGAAAACACAAATTTACCATGGTAACCAGAGATAAAAAAAAATGCCAATTAGCACAGCTAACAAAATATAATTTAATTAGTTCTCATACTTATGTTTTTTAAAACACCTAGAAGTAACAGTAACTATGACATTTTGGCCAAAACTGTGGTTACCATGGTGAATTTTTGAAGGGAAAGAACGGCTAATAACTGTTTAACCCAAAAATTTAAATTTGCTGAATATTTACTCAAGTAATCCACACCAATCCAGTCTATCAGTTAACATCTTGTGAAGTGAAAAGCTGCATGATTGTAAGACACAAATCCATCATTAAGATGTTTTTATCTTCAAACCGTTGCTTCCACCTAAAATACGAGTTCTCTATCCATAATATTGCTTTCTCCATTTAAAAAGTCGTCTTGTCTAAATCAGGAGAGAAATATGCACAAATCAAGCGCCGTTCACAAGCAAAACAGTTCTAAACAAATATATCAGTGGATTTTGATGTTGTATTTTGGCCAGAAGGGACGGTTTCAAGTTAAAACACTTTAATTATGGATTTGTTTCTTACACAGCTTTTCACTTCATAAGATGTTAATTGATGGACTGGAGTCATGTGGATTATTGTGTTTTTATCAGCTGTTTGGACTCTCATTCTGACGGCACCCATTCACTGCAGAGGATCCATTGGTGAGCAAGTGATGTAATGCAACATTTTTT
>NW_015505440.1:495001-499133 GCF_001515645.1 Sinocyclocheilus grahami | reverse complement strand
TCCATCCATCCATCCATCCATTTATTTAGCTTCTCTCCATCCATCCATCCATCTTCTATCAATTAATTCATCCATCCATCCATTTTCTATCCATTTATCCATCCATCTTCTATCCATTCATCCATCCATCCATCTTTTATCTACCCATCTTCTATCCATCCATACATCTGCTATCCATCCAGCCATCCATCTATCCATCCATCCATTCATTCTTCCATCCATCCATTTATCCATTTATTTAGCTTCTTTCCATCCATCCATCTTCTGTCAATTCATTCATTCATCCATCCATCCATCTTTTATCTACCCATCTTCTATCCATCCATACATCTGCTATCCATCCAGCCATCACTCTTCTATCAATCCATCCATCCTTCTGATCAATTAATCCATCCATCCATTCACCTATCTTCTTTCAATCCATCCATCTATCCATCTATCTTCTAACCATTAATCAATCCCTCCATCTTCTATCAATCCATTTTTTTATCCATCCATCCATCTTCTACCCATCCATCCATCTTTTATCCATTCATTCTTTTATCCATCCATCTATTTATTTAGCTTCTCTCCATCCATCCATTCATTCTTTCTTTCATCCATCCATCCATTTATTTAGCTTCTTTCCATCCATCCATCTTTTATCTTCCCATCCTCTATCCATCTTCTATTCATCCATCTATCTTCTATCAATCCATCTTTTATCCATCCATCCTTAAATCCATCCATCTATTCATCTATCTTCTCTCAATCCATGAATCTATCCATCTATTGTCTAACCATTCATCCATCTTCTATGCATCCATCCATCAATCCATCCATCCATTTATCTATCTTCTATTCATCCATCCATCTTTGATCCATTCATCCATCATTCAGGCTTTTTTAACTTTTTTTACAACGTCCAAATAAGACCGTCAAGTCAACATTCATTTTGTTTGTAGAGATTAATTTTCCTCCTTTCAAACTTGAAATACCTCCTTTCAAATTTAAATTTCAATTAGATATACTGTTTGCTACCTCAATTAAATTCTATAATTGGTTTGGAATTCAGAAGGTATTCTCAATGCCAGATCTGAGTCCAGGTGCAGGTGTGTTAGAGTCGTGATTTGTGACTTGTGAAAGGCACAGAGCGGGTTTGTCCTGACTCAGATAGTGACGGGTGGGACTCAAATAGCTGTGTGAATTTATGAGCTATGCGAGCACATTTTGAAGAGTGAGACTATTAAGCACAGTTTTATGACTGCACAGCACTGCTGCCATCAAAATGTCCAAACAGCTTATAAAACATCACAATAATTCACAAGCAATCCACACCCCTCCAGTCCATCAATTAACATCTTGTGAAGTAAAAAAAAAAAACAGCTGTGTTTGCAAGAAACAAATCCATCATTCACAAAAAGTGTTCTCTCACATCAAAATCCACCAACGTGTGTTTAGAACTTTTCAGGACTGTTTTTGAAAAGGTGCTTGATCTGTGTTTATTTCTCTCCTGATTCAGATGAGACGATTTTTCACTAGAGAAAGCAATATTACAGACAGAGGAGTCATATTTTAGCCGGAAGCAACATTTTGAAGTTAAAAATATCTTAGTGATCGATTTGCTTTCCACAAGACATTAATTGATGGACTGGATTTGTGTGGATTACCTGTGGATTATTGTGATGTTTTTATCAGCTGTTTGGACTCTCATACTGACGGCACCCATTCACTGCAGAGGATCCAGCAAGTGATGTAATGCTACATATCTCCAAATCTGTTCTGATGAAGAAACAAACTCATCTATATCTTGGATGACCTGAGTACATTTTCAGCAATTTTTAGGTGAACTATTCCTTTAAAAACAAACTGGTAATGCATGATTCAACACCAGATCTCCCCTTGCTCTATTTAACAATTATTATTTAAAAATGACTAGGCTGCACAAAACTGCAGAACATCCTTTGTTCATTAGCAACTTCAATCTTCCACTGGCCAAGAACTAACATTTGCTGTTAGGTCCAAAAGTTGATGAAAGTACAAACTATTAGCTCAAAGAAATCCATTTCCCCAGTCTAGAAATTCAGAAAAGATTTCATCACACATCAATTAGAAATTTAAATCACTTTTCATTGTGTAGAGGTGATCCCATCTGTCCGTATTCTTTGTTTAATGACTCATATGCATGATAATACGGGACTTTGAATTTTCACATATAACCCTAAACTGTTCATTAGACAAAGCCTTTATACAAAAACCAGCAATGACTGCACAACTAAATATGGCCTTACTGCTCGCAAAATTTTGGCTTTCAGTTAATACAATGTTAATACAAATCTATACACAAAATGTCTATTGGCATTTCGTTGCATCATAATATGCTTGATTCACTAATTTTTGTATGACTTCTGTGAGCCCAAAGGAACACGATCCTATTTCCATATCCTTTAGATTGAAGCCCCAACGCCACAATAGCCCTGAACTATACGCGATGATCAAACACAGGTCTGCTCCTCATCTCATTTCAAAAGTTTTCAGCCATAAAAAACACTCTCATTAAAAGTGAGAGATGTGGAGGGAGACAGAGTAAAGGGGAGGTAACAGACCTAATCAATCCAAACACAGAGGCTCGCATCGAAGCGGATGCAAATTTCTCAATTTCAAGTAATCCACGGCGAAATTACTTGAAGAAAAGGCTTCACGGCGTGATTCATGTGCCTCCTCTCTCTCCTGTATTTACTCCATTTCTCCATCGGAGTCTCCCGAGCTCATCAGAATAAATAAAGAAGTGCTTAACATTTGCCATAAAGGCAGCCGTTGCCATGCATATACACACTCTCATTAAGCAGTGCACAAACACACCTTAACTTTTCTAAAGTTAACATATATTCTTTTGGATAACTTTATAAATGTAAACTTTCACACATACATGTATAATGCTGCATGTACTTTATAGCGTTCACTCATTTTGAATAGGATTAGTAAATGTCATGTGCGTGACAATGTTCTAGAGTGCAAATGAAATGACTTCACAACTTAAATGAGGGTCTATTTCACACAGAAATCAAAGACAAGCACATTTCTATGAAAACTCTGATATTGCAATGTGAAAATAAAATAATAAAATCTAAATCAATATGTGAAATAAATTAAAATGTGAAGTGTTTATACATTATATTTATGGTTTTGGCCGCACTTTATTTTAAGGTCTAATTCTCGATATTAACACACCATTATTTTTACCTCCATAAACTAATTTGCTGCTTATTATTAATAGGTAGTAAGTTAGTTGTTGGTATTGGGTAGGATTAGGGATGTAGAATATGGTCGTGCAAAATATGTGCTTTATAAGTACTAATAAACAGCCAATATTTTAACAGTAGGCATGCTAATAAGCAAATAGATAATAGTGAGAATTGGTCCCTATACTGAAGTGTTACCATTGTATTTTTTGTTTTGCATTTTATTTGCTGATGTTATTCACACACAAACTGTCATATGACATCAAAAGTCTGTCATATGAAATTCATTGTGCTGTAATTGTGTCTTTTAAAGGGATAATTCACCCAAAAATCACTTACATCAGTTTCTTCGCTTAAAGATATTTTAAAGAACGTCGGAGTCCAAATAAAACTGTACTTCATTGACTTTCATTGTATGGCCAAAAGAAAAAAGGTTGTCACAGTACATGACATAATTTTTATTTTTGGTTGAACTATACCTTTGATGCTGCCCCTCAGATCATCATTTTTTGCAAGATAAATCGTAAAAATCAACTATATTTAAAGTTACACACATGCATTTGGCAAACACTTATCTGAAACAACCTGCAATGCATTCAAAGTATAAAATTTTTTCATGCATGCACACAATTCAAGCATTCCCTGGGAAATCCTACCCATGATCCTGGCGTTATTAGTGCCATGCTCTACTGTTTGAGCTACAGGAATAACATCATTTTGTATATTACAAAATCTTCACTTTGACTGTAGTTTAAATCAGAGGTCGGCCGATGTATCGGTTTTGCCGATTAATCGGCACCGATAGTTGATTGCTGGAACTATCGGTTATCGACAAAGATCCATGCCGATAGTTTTCTGGGTTGCGTCCATTGCTGGAGTGGCTGAGAAGGGTCTGCTGTCATTACACAGTG
>NW_015505440.1:484637-494810 GCF_001515645.1 Sinocyclocheilus grahami | reverse complement strand
TTTTGCTCCGTTTTTTAGACACCGAACTTCAAACTCATCCATGCCAAATAGTTCATTCTTGAAGTAAACTTGTGTCCGTTTGGTGATTAAATACACTGTTTTAGACTGCTGCTCGAGTTGAACGCGATGCGTCCGGAGTGTGTGAGATACCGGTGAGTTCTCCTAGACTCAGCGCTGTGCTTTTATTTTGATTAGATAATCATCAAGTGTTCAAGAATAGAAGCAGTTAAAGTGTGAGAGTATACATACAATATCCATATGTATATAATTTTAATGCTATAGCCTTTGTGTATATATTTAATGATGTGCATCTTTAAGCATGACAGTTGAAATGAAATTGTAACACTTTAAAATAAGAGTCCATTTGTAGCATTAAGATTAATGTAAGCTGTGTAAGTATTGTTCCTTGTTAGAGTGTGTTAATTTCAACATTTACTATTACTATTATTATTATTTTTTACTACTACTACTAGTATGGTTAAGTACTGTTTTTGTTAATAAAGCACTATTTTAGTTTTTGTTCAGTATCAATTTTAAAACTATCGGTTAATTAATCGGTATCGGCCAGTGTGGTCCAACCTAGCTATCGGTATCGGCAAAATCCACTATCGGTTGACTTCTAGTTTAAATCATGAGTAGCAAGTAATTTGGGAAGCTATGCATACAGTTTTAAAGCAGCTTCCCCAACTCTACTAACTGTCATCCGGCTCATCAACTAGTTGACTAGCACAGAGGTCTGGAGAGACGTTGGCCTTTATGCAGATGCATATTGTCATTAGCATAGCAAATAAGCCTTGCTAATTATCTCTACAGCGGAGAGCAGTACTCAGCTTGAAAAGGGCAGAGAGAGAGAGAGGTGGCCCGGGTACATAAGCAAAATTAATAGCCCTCCACTCCATGCTAAAAAAAGTTTAAGAGGTGACAGGAGTGTGTTTTCAAATGGAGAGAGAGAATGTGACGACTGCTGTGTGTTGCAAAGATCAGCTGAGATTGTGTGTGTATGTGTTTGTGTATACATATATGCATATATAAAATGAAACCATGTCAATAGTTTTATTTTTGTGATCATTTTTTAAGATATATTTATTAACTCACCAAAAATAGATAATTTGTAAGTATTTTACATATGAAATATTCTGTTTTTGTGATAATTCTTTGGAATATATTATTTATTTTTTAATATATATATATATATATATATACATACACCCACACACACACACACACACACACACAGTTGAAGTCAAGCGTTTATATACACATTGCAGAATCTGCAAAATGTTCATTATTTTACCAAAATAAGAGGGGTCATAATGCATGTTATTGTTTATTTAATATTGACCTGAATAAGATATTTCACATAAAAGATGTTTATATATAGTCCACATAAAAATGACCCCGTTCAAAAGTGATCCACAGCTGTTTTTTTGTTTAGTGATAGTTGTTCATGAGTCCCTTGTTTGTCCTGAACAGTTAAACTGCCTGCTGTTCTTCAGAAAAATCCTTCAGGTTCGATAAATTCTTTGGTTTTGCAGCATTTTTGTGTATTTGAACCCTTTCCAACAATGACTGTATGATTTTGAGATCCATCTTTTCACACTGAGGACAACTAAGGGACTCATATGCAACTATTACAGAAGGTGCAAACGCTCACTGATGCTCCAGAAGGAAAAACCATGCATTAAGAGCCGAAGGATTTGGGACCTGACAGATTTTTATGAAGAACAGCAGGCAGTTTAACTGTTCAGGACAAACAAGGGACTCATGAATAACTATCACTAAACAAAAAAACACAGCTGTGGATCATTCAGGTAACAACACAGTATTAAGAATTGAACGGGGTCATTTTTATGATTTCAACTATTGTTTTCTCTTGTGGACTATATGTAAACATCTTCTATGGGAAATATCTCATTCAGGTTAGTACTAAATAAACAATAACGTGCATTTTCTATGATCCCTCTTATTTTGGTAAAATAATTAACATTTTGCAGATTCTGAAAAGTTTATGTAAACATTTGACTTCAACTGTATATATACAGTATATACAGTTATATAAAACGCTCTACTATCAATTCACAAGACTCCCAGAAGACATTGAAATTGACACACTCATGTTATTCAGCCAAAGTGGATACATATATAAAACACCACTGAAATCCTATTCAACAAATTGCAATGGCAAATGAATCTAAAAAATCCTATCAGTTATGATCCAATCACAAAGGTGGAATCAGATGACATGCAAATCAAACAGCACTAATTTCATCATCTCCTGCTTCTCCGTTCCAGCAGTTTTCCCCTTCAAACCTGCCAGATGTAATAAAACAGCTGTCAAGCATTCCACACTCCAAACGCCTTTCAAAAATATCTCGCACACACATACTACATAATACAGGACCAGGCAAATAGAAAGAATGCTGCACAGCGCAAAGGACACCATGAATGATGACCAGAGAGAAAATGGCATTCATGTTAGCGCTTTATGAGACGACTAAAGGATAGACACATTCTCACGATCTCCATAATACAGATTCTTCTGTACTAGATGCACATTTGAATGTTGAGAGTATTCCTCTGTCCATCTGTCTCATTAAAAATCCCTCATTTGGAATTCTGGAGTGCGTGTGAGCGTGCGTGTCTCACTGTGTGAGGTTCAAAGGTTAATGCACGCTGTCAAAAGGTCTGTAATTATAAGGAAGAAACATGGTCGCTTTTGTCCCTCGAGACAAAAAGAGCCCGTTCCTGAAGAGAACCACAATTTCAGACCGCAAACAACCCGTGTCTGAGCTCTTGCATATAAAAGTTCTTCAATAAAAGATTTGTAGATGATTCTTGGGGTTCTTCATTAACAGCACAGAGCAGAGTTGAAGCGGGGATCTTGCAGTATCAGTCTTGATACCTTTCGAGACTGGATGAACGGGGCCTTGGTCTGAGTCTCATTACGTGGTGTCTTGCTCGTGGTCTGGGTCTCAGGTTATGGCAGTCTATTTCCACTGTACTAAAGGTGATAATTATCTCAACTACTAGTCGACCGTGTTATTTCAGGGCAAAGATGATTCTACGTATCTTCATGTCTTCATTGTGTATAGAGCATGTGCACTAACCACTAGGCCACAGCTCTGACATTTGTATAATACTCTTAAAGTCAACATGAATTGGTCATTTTACTCCCATAATGTGACACATTCGAAAACTAAAGCAAATATTCAACAAGAAAAAGAGTGTTTTCTCTTTTTCTTGTTGAGAAAAAGAGAAACTTAATTTTATCCATCTAAAATTGATTGCATATTGAAACATAGAGATTATATCAGATAGTGAATTTGCTAATACAGTGCCGAATAATGATGCTTGATGCTTTTATAATGCTTTTTACACAATATTTCAGCAACCAAAGCATCACAGATTCATTTATAAGACCGTTGAAGATGGTCTCAGTGTTTAGGATCTGAATGTGAAGCAAAAATGTAGTAGATCCAGACTGACATGTGTTTAGCTTAAAGCAGAGCACTCCATTTTACAAGTAAACACAAATGCTGGTCATAAATATACATCTAAAGACTGGCCTGTCTTTGGATGTATTTTTATGACCAGCATTTGCCTTGCCTTGTCTGTTTGGTATGCCATGCATGTACACACCTAAATTTACTGTTTCATAAGTCAAGGGTTAATGATACAATGTGATGACCTTCTTGCGCAAAAGAATGCAATTAAATTGACCAAAGGTGACAGTAGACATTTCTATTTCAAATAAATGCTGTTCGTTTGATTTTCCATTCATCAAAAAATCATTAAGAAAATGTATTACCATTTCCAAAATATTATGCAGCACAACTGTTTTTAGCATTGCTAATGATAAGAAATGATTCTTAAGCAGAAAATCAGCATATCAGAATGATTTCTGAAGGATCGTGTGACACTGAAGACTGGAGTAATGATGCTGAAAATTCAGCTTTGCATCCCAGAAATAAATAAAACTAAAATATATTAAAATATAAAATAGTTTTACTGTATTTTTGTTCACATAAATGCAGTCTTGGGGATCATAAATGACTAAAATAATTTTGATGTCACGTTGACTTTTACAAGTCTTCAACATATTCTTGATTGACAGTTCTGAGTTTTCTCCAAATTATAATTAAACTGTCAATATCGGACTGCCACAGGGTCTCACCAAGATGCATTCATAATCATTTCGGATGCATGCTGCACACAAGCTAAGCGTCTTTCATTCAGTCGTGATCCTATCAAATCACCAGAAAATCCAAATCCGCTGTGACTTAAATATGAAGCAGGTGTACAACTTAATTTACCTGTCCTGACATTAACTATGTTTCCTCTTTTTTATGATTCAACTAAACAGCTGTTCTAATGAGATATATGTAGCACCGACACTGTAAGAATTGAAAACACAGCATTCACAATCAGCTTAAGCAAATATGTAAATCCAGCCATAAAACAATTACGGTTAGAATGTCCTGCAACTGGTGATGAAGCAAAGCATTATGAGGCACTAAGGCTTTATACAGAAAGTACGCCTCAACAATAGCAGTGAAACAATGTGGGTTTGACAGACAAGCTCATTAGCTGTTTCAAAAAAATAAATTGTAAGACCTCTATAAATGACTAATATTCTGGATAAATTGTGAAAAGTTGGTTTGGAGAGTCTTTAACCACGTTCAGACAGCAAAAGCACATTTCCATCAACTATTTCCACACTAACCATACAATATTTCTGTGGCGAACAAAGTACGTATACCAGATACTGGCCCTGTTTTCGTGATGCTTGTGAATCTTTCTGCACACTTTCACTAACCAAAGCATCACAAGTTTATTTATAAGACAGAGGAGACCAAGTAACTAAATCAAAAAGATGGTCTCAGTGCATAGGATCATAAAGTGAAGCAAAAATTTTGTAGATCCGGATTGACAACTGATTAGCTTAAAGCAGTGAACTCCGTTTCACAACTACATGCTGGTCATAAATCTACATTCAAACACAGGCTGTAACTATGAGATATGCCTGGCCTTTTTGTGTCATGCATGTGGGTCAAAGACGAGACATCCTGCTTTGGTGTCCGCATCAAATCGTATTTAAAAAAGTGATCTTGTATACATAAAAAGCATATTAAATGCAAGTAACATGTCTATTTTTCAAAGAATGTAATGTCAAAATATGGGTGAAATAATGCTACATCATCATTCAGCATAACAAATATATTTATGTAAAAATTAAACAAGATATGTATTCTGATCTGCACTTATTAAAATGTATAAAAGAGATCATAATAAATGTTATTCTATTTTAAATGATTACAAACGTCTAGCTGACAAATAGGTAAGACATAGTAGTTTAAAGGGTAGTGAGAAAGATTTGTAAAGATTTAAAATTACAATTAATTAGTATTTGGATGCTGCAATGTGATCTAAAAAATCTGTTTCTGAATATGCCTGACAAGATTTTCTGTGATATGAACTACACTGAATGACATTTTGATGGGTGTCTTCTGTAACTCATGGTAAAAATGTCCGATAGTCATTGTTTTTTGCTCATAAATAATACAATTAAGCAGGACACATAAAGCTGTATTAACATTTTATCGTTTTGATGTTTGAAAACCCTTTTTCTGTCTTTGACCCATGTACGTACCTTATACTGCTCCATAGACATGGGTTAATTATACAACATGATGAGCTCCTTGTCATGGTCTGTTCACAAACTGCCCTGTGTATAAATCAGCAAAGTCTCAAATGAACAATACAAGTCCCAAATCAGGTCTATTTGAGGCATCGGAATAGCTTTGTCCTAATTGGATTTCCCTATTTGCTGGCATTCTCAGCGTCCAGGCCCTTATTAAAGGGACATGGAAAGGGTCTGGATCACATCAGAACAGGGGGACTGGTAATCACCCATCTAATGCCATTTAATCTAGTTTACTGATCCAAACTAGGAAGTAATGTCTTTCTGTTCTTGTATTTTATCTTTCTCTCAAGACAACACAAGGCACAAGTGGCAATATTTTTTCATGTCAGCTTCTATGACTGAAACTAAACCTTCTTGGCCAGGTTTAGTTATTCAAAATTAAAAGATATTTAAGATCATTTTTTCTCAAACCCCTAAGACTATATTTGGATTTACTTGGTTAACCATTTCAAAAAATATCAACAGAATAAAACAAGATTCCTCAACATTTTTAAATATTCCTATTTTTTTTTTTTAAGTTTTAGTTAATGTAGTACTTCTAGTTAAACTACATCAAAATGAGAAAGTACGTCTTAGCAACTAGCTGAAATAAAATATATTTTTATGTTTTTATTATATATTTCTTATTATATATTTTTTCAGGCCACATTTATTTCAATGAACTTTCTGCTTGGAAGATTTCGTTTTAATTTTAGTTTATGCTTTTGTGATAATTCTTGGGAATACACAGTACAATATTAATAGTTTTATATTTTAATTTAATTGCTAGCAGGTAAAACTGAGTTCATCTGCACGCATTTTTCATTCAATAAGGCAGAAATGCATATACAGTCAGGTCCATATACAGTATATATTTGGACACAGGCACAATTTTTATTATTTTAGTTGCTGACCAAAACATATTCAGGTTACAGTTATATAATAGAATATGGGCTTAAAGTGCACACTCTGGGCTTTAATTTGAGGGTATTCACATCAAAATTGGAGGAAAGGATAAAGAATTACAGCTCTTTATTATGTACCTCCCCCCTTTTTCAAGGGACCATAAGTAATTGCACAGTTGACTCATGGACAGGCATGGGCTATTCTTTCATTATTTCTACATCAATTAAGCAGGTAAAAGTTTATTCTAAGTGTGCCATTTGCATTTGGAAGCTGTTGCTGTGAACCCACATCATGTGGTCAAAGGATCGCTCCATACAAGTGAAACAAAACAAATCCATCAGAGAGATAGCAGGAACATTAGGAGTGGCCAAATCAACGGTTTGGTACATTCTGAGAAAAAGAGAATGCACTAGTGAGCTCAGCAACATAAAAAGGCCTGGATGTCCACGGAGGACAACAATAGTGGATGATCGGAGAATCCTCTCCATGATAAAGAAAAACCCTTTCACAACATCCAGCTAAGAGAAGAACACTCTTCAGGAGGTAGACGTGTCACTGTCAAAGTCTACTTTCAAGAGAAGACTTCACGAGAGCAAATACACAGGGTTCACCACAAGGTACAAACAAGACCAGATTAGACTTTGCCAAAAAAAAACATCTAAAAAAGCCAGACCACTTCTGGAAAAGCATTCTTTAGACTGGTGAAATTAAGATCAACCTGTACCAGAATGACGGGAAGAAAAAAGTATGGAGAAGGCTCGGAACAGCTCATGGCAGCTAAAGGCAGAAAGACCCACAAACAAACAACAACTGAAGTCAGCTGCAGTAAAGGCCTGGCAAAGCATCACAATGGAGGAAACCCAGTCTCTGGTGATGTCCATGAGTTCCAGACTCAAGGCAGTCATTGCCTGCAAAGGATTCTCAACAAAATATTAAAACATTAACATTTTATAGCCTATATGATTATATTTATTTGTCCAATTACATTTGAGCCCCTGAAAATGGGAGAAACTGTGTATAAAAATGGTTGTAATTCAATTTACAACCATATATATAAGCGTCAAAGATGAAAAAGGGTTTAAGTGTAAAAATAATAAGTGTAATACTGCTTTAAATTGTTGTTGTTTTCCCCCCCAAAATTAAAAAAATTCTGTTTAATTTAATTGCAATTTTGTTTTTCTGAGCAAAAAATAAATATCATAAATTTTTCCCTGATTTACAGAAGACACCTACTAAAATGTCATTCAGAGTAACAATCTTGTCAGGCATATTTACAACAAAAATGGATTTATGACATATTAAAAGACTAATCACTTTCACCCCAAATACTAATTAGTTGTAATTGTACATTTTTAAAAATTTCTAGGTTTTGCCCATTTGTCAGTAAGAATTTTTTACTCATTTAAAACACAATCAAATGTAATATGTTCCTTTATTCTTTTATATATATTTTAATATGTACACGTCAGAATAAGCATGTTGTTTGAATTTTTACATAAATATTGTGTTACACTGAATGACAATGGAACATTATTTCAACCAAATTTTGACATTTTATTCTCCAAAAACATGTCAGTGTCTATTCTACAATATGATGACCTCCTAGCACAAACATGTCAGTGTCTATTCAGCAAGAATGCAATTAAATTGACCAAAGGTGACAGTAAAGACATTTCTATTTCAAATAAATGCTGTTTGTTTGCACTTTATATTCATAAAGAAAATAATTAAAAAAATGTATCACCATTTCCAAAATATATAAAGAGGCACAACTGTTCTTAACATTGTTAATAATAAGAGATGTTTCTTGAGCAGAAAATGAGAATATTAGACTGGTGACCAAAGGTGACAGTAAAGACATTTCTATTTCAAATAAATGCTGTTTGTTTGCACTTTATATTCATAAAGAAAATAATTTAAAAAATGTATCACCATTTCCAAAATATATAAAGAGGCACAACTGTTCTTAACATTGTTAATAATAAGAGATGTTTCTTGAGCAGAAAATGAGAATATTAGAATGATTTCTAAAGGATCATGTGACACTGAAGACTCGAGTAATGACTACTGAAAATTTAGCTTGCTTTGCTTCACAGGAATAAATAAATCTGTGCTATATACTGTAATATAACTGTGTGTATATATACACATTTTAAAAGGGAAATTTTGCTGCCTGCCTAACTTTTGGCCTTTATGTCAAAAGCACATTTATGATGCTTTAAAATGCTGTCTACCTAGGCAGCTCACTTGGTTTTGCTGAGTTACAGACCAAGATGTGGCCCTCACACTGAAAAACAACATTTAAAATGCACTGCACAATACAATACGCAGAACGCTGTATAATGTAGTGTGACTCACTTGGGTGTCTGTGCGTCATCTATTCTGTTCCCCAGCTGGAACTCGTGGGATTTGCTGCGGTGCAGAGCTGTGAACCCTGGCAGAAGGTGGATGAGCTTCCGGCTGGCAGGCGGCGGGGTTCCAGGGGCCTTCAGCTTATTCCTGCGCCTGACCTGTGGCGTCCCTGGAGGGGTCATGGTGTTCACCACTAAGGGAGTCCAAGGAGGGGTGTGGGCAAAATGCCTCTGTCTGGGGGAAGGAGGGAGAGAGTGATGTCCCATATCCAGAGGCGAGGGGAAGAGGCCGGAGTGAGGGTCCACGGTCAGCCGGTCCGAATGCGGGTGAGGGGAATAGAAGGGGGGCACCAGGGCCTGGGGACTCTGGCACAAGTGCTGGCTGTAGCGCGAGTGCAATTTGGGGCTCTGGGAGAGCTGGAGACGGACCCACTGACTGGGGTCTGACGGCCCCACTGGGGTGTTCTCTTTACCCGACTCGGACGTGGGCCACTGAATGGACCAGTCCTGCTTGGATCCTGTGGACACACAGTGTGAGAGATGGAGGTTTGTACCAGCCAGAATAAAGAGGAACAGGTAAGTTTGAGAAAAAACACTGGAGGAGAGGAGAAGAGAGGAGAGGAGAGGAGATAAGATAAGATAAGACAAGGACAAATAAGAAAAGAAGAGATGAGAAGCAAACAAGTAATGAAATAAAAAGACGAAGTGAGAGGAGGTTACATGAGATGAACCAAGACATGAGACACAAAAGATGAGACAAAATTACACAAGAATAGAGGTTGATTTTTATAATATAATGCAAACAAATTTAACTGAATTTAATTGAATGACAAGTACCTTAAGGTGCAGCCATATTAGCGAAAATCTGTTTAAAATTCCACAAAGAGGTCATTTTCAAACAAAGCAGGTCAGCTCAGCGAAAATCGTGAAAAACTTGAATCCGCTGTGAAACCTGCATGGGGAAATTGAGTGAATTCCTATTGAAATGACTAGATTTTGCCCTAAAAAAATCACTGGACAATGGACAAATATGACTGCACCTTTAGGCTTCAACTTAATTTAGTTAAAAATGTGATTATAACTAAATACATTTAAAGCATAAGTCTATCCTTGCCGAATGAGTGTTACTTAAGAGTGGTTTTTTGTTTTGCTATTTTAGCACATTTTATTAATAAAGAAGATCAGGATATATTACAAGCTGGACTTGAATGCATGACGCTCATAGGCATCACA
>NW_015505440.1:477156-484627 GCF_001515645.1 Sinocyclocheilus grahami | reverse complement strand
GGGCCACTGAATGGACCAGTCCTGCTTGGATCCTGTGGACACACAGTGTGAGAGATGGAGGTTTGTACCAGCCAGAATAAAGAGGAACAGGTAAGTTTGAGAAAAAACACTGGAGGAGAGGAGAAGAGAGGAGAGGAGAGGAGATAAGATAAGATAAGACAAGGACAAATAAGAAAAGAAGAGATGAGAAGCAAACAAGTAATGAAATAAAAAGACGAAGTGAGAGGAGGTTACATGAGATGAACCAAGACATGAGACACGAAAGATGAGACAAAATTACACAAGAATAGAGGTTGATTTTTATAATATAATGCAAACAAATTTAACTGAATTTAATTGAATGACAAGTAAATAACAAATGAGCAACATTTCTTTTAGTTTTTACTAAATGAATAATGAATATGAAAATGAATGAATTTGAAATAATTTAATAAACTTAATACATATGTTTTTAAAATGAATATTTTATCATATTTACTAAATGTATTTAATCATTTGAAAATAAACTGATAGTTAAACAAATAAACTGAACTTGATCAAAATAAATCTGCAAAATGAATATTTATTTTAAATATTATGTACTAAAATTATTTCAAATAATTCATTTGAAAATTAAGCAATTTGAATAAAGGAATTTAACTTGCATTAGTAAAATATATTTGTAAAATGAATATTTTGTCATATTTTCTAAAATAATTTGACAATTTGAAATCAATCAATTCGAGCAAATAAACTGAACTTGATTAAAACAAAACTAACCTATAAAATGAATATTAATTTTGCATAATATTTACTAAAATCATTTTAATTAACCTGGAAATGAATCAGTTTAAACAAATAAACTGAACTGTAATATTAATATTTATTTTACATCATATTTACTAAAATAATTAGAAAATGAATCAGTTTAAACAAATAAAATTATTTGAATTTTGAAAATTACTTGAATTTTGAAAATTATTTAAAATACTTCATAAAAAACTAAATCTGTAAAAATAAATATTTTTCATAACGTTTGCTAAAATCATTTAAAATAATAGAACTGAAAATTAAAATATTCGGAAAAAAAATATTAAAACAGATTTACTTTAAAAGATGCCAAAAAGACAATATTTAAGACTTGGCAGTATAATTGGCCAACCGCTAGACAAAAAGAGAAGAGAGATGCAACAGCATGAGATGACAAGATACAAGAGAAAAGAACACAAAAGGACGGCCCGGGAAAGGAAGGGAAGGGAAGGGAAGGGAAGGGAAGGGAAGGGAAGGGAAGGGTTTTGATACCAAGTGCCAGATGAAGGATGTCAACAGTGAAGAGGCTCAGACTGCATCTATCATGACAAACAGACAGAAAGATGAAAGGATATGTGTGATTGAGAGCAAAGTGAGTCTGAAATGTCTCAAAGTAATGAGTACTGAAGATGACTGATACGTAAAAACACCACAATGACAACAAATGCACTGGAGAAAGAGAAACGGACGGTGCCTCACCTCCATTACTGTGTAATTTGTCATCCTCAAGTTGTTCTTGAAAAAAAAAGCATATTCATTAATACATATTCAAATGAAATTCAATGCATATTCATTCGATTTTTCTACAGTACCTTTCTAAAGACAATATTACTATTTCAAATAAAAAATTAACTGAAATGGGTCCCTTATACAGTTTTGTGGTGTTGTAAAAAAAAAACATAATTTATTAGATTACATTTCATATATACAGTATTTGTCTCTGAGCCATCATTAATGTTAACTAGAGACCATGATTACATCAAACACAAATAGATCTTATATTTAACCCCTCCAAATTCCCTTCATAATGGAATCGCCAAAACCATTAATGTATAAGAGAGGGAAATTAAAATATGAGACAAACACAAAGCTCCTAGTGAACTTTATCTATTAGTGATCCACCTTTTGTTGCAGAAGATGACCATCATGCCCTGTTTTTCACAGTCTCTCTAGCTCTCTCTGTTTGTTTTCCTCTTTCAAAAATGATTATGTTGACATAAATGCAGAATAAATTGGTTCTGTCTTTTTTTCAGTGCATTGCCTTTAAACTCTGCATTACAGCAAATGAACGGAAATCCAGCAGACAGACATTAAACACGTCTAAACTTTAGAATCTATGGGATTCTTTTCAGTTTAACCCTTTTGTAGGTATTTTCTAAAGACTGAATTCTGTAGAAAATGTCTTCAGCTCTGGAAGAGCAGGTAGGCTGCTGTGATTTGATTGATGGCACCTTTATATAGAATAGCTGAAAGGCAGGAAGATGGATGGAAACCCACACAGTGAAATGTGCTCCAGAACATCAATTACTTTTCAAACTCGTCTTATAGGTTAATTGTAAAAGTTGTTAAATTTTTCATTCAAGTGAATTGTTTTAATTCTACATCTTATTCAATGATGTACTTCCAAAATGCATGTTAACTTTTAAACTTTTCAGCAAATCCATTATAGAATCACTCTCGAAAAAAGGTACAAAAGCTATTACTGAGGTGGTACTTTTTCAAAAAGTTACTAATATGGTACATACAGTATGTACACTTTAGTTACTAAGAGGTTCCTTTAAGGTTAGAATATAAACCCTTTTTCCCAAAATGTGCATACATGATAGGTTATCAGCGTGTTTCATTACGCAACTGCAGACCAGAGCGAGAATGGAAGGTATTATTATTATAATATTATGCGATTTGTACTGTGAGGTCATCTGACAGCATTGCATTCAACACTGCCGTCTCTCATCGTGTCGCTGGTTAGCCTCTGGTCTGCTTGTGCGCATTCATGTTTTTTGGAGGAGGCGTGGATTTGGAGAGTGATTTGCAGGGAGGGTGGGGTCTTATGCTTTTAAAGCTAGCTTGCTATTGCTAGACTCTCAAAAATCACCTACTCTACTTTTAATAATCTGGAAAAATATGATTCTGAGAGAAAGATTTTAAAACCATCTGGACTGAAACTTTTGCTTAAAAAAAGCTCCTTGTTCTTTTTTGTGCAAGAAAAGGAATCAAAGACAATAAAAACACATGAAACATTATCGCAATATTAAAATGTACATTTTTTCCTTAAGGTGCAGCCATATTAGCGAAAATCTGTTAAAAATTCCACAAAGAGGTCATTTTCAAACAAAGCAGGTCAGCTCAGCGAAAATCGTGAAAAACTTGAATCCGCTGTGAAACCTGCATGGGGAAATTGAGTGAATTCCTATTGAAATGACTAGATTTTGCCCTAAAAATATCACTGGACAATGGACAAATATGACTGCACCTTTAGGCTTCAACTTAATTTAGTTAAAAATGTGATTATAACTAAATACATTTAAAGCATAAGTCTATCCTTGCCGAATGAGTGTTACTTAAGAGTGGTTTTTTGTTTTGCTATTTTAGCACATTTTATTAATAAAGAAGATCAGGAAATATTACAAGCTGGACTTGAATGCATGACGCTCATAGGCATCACAGCTCATCATGTCAGGGAAAACGTATAATATTTAAGCTACACTGCAAAACTAAAAATTACAGCTTCACTAAGTCATAGTTTACAAATAAAACTTTCTGAAAAAAGAAAAAAATTGTCCATTTCTGTTGAAGATCGTTAATCAGTAATTGCTTGGAACCCACCAACTCCACAGATGAACAAACCCCATTACAGGACTCTCCCTCTTGTGGTTTCTCCCTGGACTGTGGCTCAGCACAGTTCACTACGCAGAAATGATTCCAAGGGCCCTTAACAACCTTAGCCCCGTACAAGACACGCTCGCTCTAGGGGACATACTCCCACTCTTTGAGCATGATGGGAGATAAGTGTTTGCCACTCCTAAGGAGCGGTCCAGTGAGCACAGCTGAAGGGCACTTCTCTCTGTCCTCTCATGGCCTGAAAGACGTTCAAATGAGCATTTTTAATTACAGAGGAGAAATGACAAACAAGCCACTTGAAGTTTCAAAGTTTTAGGCATGGCCCGCGCTTGACCCGCTGGGAGATGTGTGAAGTTTGCGATGTCAAGTTGCTTACACGATTGAGAAACCAGTAACTAACTACTTGGCTAGTTGATAAGTTTATTAATACTTTGCAGAGCCCCGGAGGACATTTCACATTAACTAAATCCTTCTCCTTCTTTCAGTGTGATTTTTAGGGCAACAAACAACAACCCTAAGCAATTATCCTGTATGAATATAAACGATACAAACATTTTTTTAATTTTGGTGGATACGGATATGCCACTGATATATTGTGTGTCCCTATCTAGTAACACCCTGAAATGAGTGCAAAGATAAAAAAAACGTTTGTTCTCCAAAAAAGCTGTTATATGTATTTTTCTAAACATCCTCGTCTCACCACCCCATGGTGCTTTTGTCTATCGTCAATTTTCAACCTCAGGATTCATCTTTGTCTTGCTACAAAAAGGTGCGAATGAATCCATTTGTTGTGCAGTAGATTGTGGCTACAGCTGTCAATAATTCCTCAATGCATGTTCTCCTGAAATGATGAAAATCTTATTAATTCAAGAAACAAATGCCATAGATTTCATTCCTCATAACTAATCTCAACTGAAGAGATGTGTTGCCTCGTAGTAAGTGTTACATACAGTGGTGGCCAAAATCGTTAGAACAATTCGTTTTTGTTGAATTGTCTATTACAATACCCATAAAACAAACTATTGCCGGAACTACCTGCGACGGAAGAAATCTGCTGGAACATTGAAAATGATGACCTGGCCACCTCAAAGTCCGGACCTCAACCCCATCAAGCAAAATTGGGGCGAGTTGGAAAATAAACTGGACAGATCTATTGTACATTCAAAGGAAAGTCTTTGGCTTCAGTTGCAGAAGGCATGGGATAACATTAGTGTTGACGTTCTCAGGAAATATATTGACACTATGCCAGAGAGATGTGCTGCTGTAATTGCTGCAAAAGGTGGACATACCAAATATTAAAGTTAAAAGTGGATAAAAACTGTACAACTCACGTCATCTGCTATTTGTTGTGCCCAGAGCAACTATCTGCATGTTTCACGAACATTATGAAATGAAATCATGTTTTGGAGGCAAAAAAAACGGTTAATATTTTTAGATCTGTCAGGTGTTCTAACAATTTTGGCCACTACTGTACATTCTTCCGTTTTAGTTTCATTGCATTTATGAGTTGCAAATCAACTTTTCTCTTGTGTAAAACCTGATGCCACAATGCAAATTCTGTGAGTTTGCCAAGACAGAAGTGACGTTGCACAAGTCACACAAAAATGAAAATTTGCTGAAAATTTACTCACCCTCAGCCCATCAAAAATGCAGATGAGTTTGTTAAAGAACAGATTTGGATAAATTTAGCTTAACGTCATTTGTTTACCAATGGATCCTCAGCAGTGAAGGGGTGCCGTCAGAATGAGAGCCCAAAGAGCTGATAAAAACATCACAATATTCCACAAGTTATGTAAATAAACCACAAGCTGTGTGTTTGTAATAAATCCATCAAGTCGTTTTTTTAACTTCAAACCATTGCTTCTGGTTAAAAGTCCTCTATTCATAATATTGGTTTCTGCAGTGAAAAATCATCTGAATCAGGAGAGAAATATGCACTTATCAAGCACCGTTTCGAGTCTAAAACTGTTGTAAACAAATATGTTGGTGGATTTTGATGTGAGAGAACAACAGGGGATGGTTGTTCTTATGCTGTTCTTATGGATTATAGACCCGTATTTTGGCCAGAAGTGACGGTTTAAAGTTGAAACGACTTAATGATTCATTTGTTTATTACAAACATGCAGCTTTTTGCTTCACAAAATGTTAATTGAAGGACTGGAGTGGTGTGGATTAGGCTACGTGGGGATTATTCTAATGTTTTTATCAGCTGTTTGGTCTCTCATTCTGACGGCACCCATTCACTGCAGAGGATCCATTGGTGATGTGTCCATTGGGGACACTTCATTTCCAGCGATATTGTTGACATGATTGCAAAGATACTTTTTAAACTGAGCTGGATGTTGACATCACTGAATTCAAAACTGTCTTTAACTGAAAAATTTGTGTTTACTATTGTCATTTTGCATTATTGACACACTATTTTCCTAATTAATGCTGTTCAGTTGCTTTGACACAATCTGTATTGTTAAAAGTGCTATATAAATAAAGGTGACTTGACTTGACTTGACTTGATGTGATGTGATGCTAAATTTCTCCAAATCTGTTCTGATGCAGAAATAAACTCATCTACATCTTGGATGGGCTGAAGGTAAATTTTTGTCTAAAATATTCCTTTGCTATGAAGTGGCTAGGGCATTCTGAATGGTGTTTTATGATGAAATGCAAACCTATGGGATTTTTGTTTTTACTTTTCATCTAGCACCAAGGCAAAATAATTGCCTAGAGAGCTTAAAAAATTTTTTTTTTTTTTAAACGTCCAATTTGAGATTTGATTCAGGCCCGTTACACAAACAGTGCGGGATGAGTTACATGACGGGTCAGAGGTTTGTTCAAATCCCCAATCCTAACTATGAGTCTTATAACACCACTAATGACTCCAGAACACAAAGAAAGAAGGAGAGTTGACCGATAATGATTTAGCAAATCCTAATGAGAACATGTCAACATTTCTGAAACAATGCATTTGCAGTCACAACCATTGCCTAGCAACAGTGCCTTATACAGCTGCTAGAAAGGGGCACATGGATACTTTGATTAGCATCTCGATTAGCAATGCTATTACCACAAGTCAAAGATACTGTCATTAATATCACAAACCAACTCAAAAAGGTGTCAAGACGACCTGTCACCCACGCAGTTTGCCTATACATCACGGCGCTAATCATTTCCCTATGCCACTAATTAGGTTCTGCTCTAATAATAATGCAATATGACTGACTACATGACACGATGACTATGAATATGACTTAGCAGTGATATTTCTGTCAAGACAGGTCTAATTATAAAGGCTCTCAGTCATCCAGAGTGGACAGAATACTGACAGAGAGGAAATGACACGTGCATCAGATTAAAAAGACAGAAAGAAATAAGAAAAATTGGAGATATTTTGAAATGACTAAGTCTCTCCAACCAAACATGGGACATCGAAGTGACTCTGTTACTTGTTTGGGACAGTCAGACGTTTAGTTCAATCTGATTCCCCTGTAGACCTTTTTACTATGTATTTCTTTGTTTTATGTGCAGTTAAACGATACACAATCATTCAAAAGTTTGGGGTAAGTATTTTTTGTAAAGGTTTTAATAGTTTTATTTGAATACTTAGATTTTTTTTTCAGCAAGCACACATCAAATTAATCAAAAGTGACAGTAAAGACATTAATAATTGAAAAAAGTTTTCTATTTCAAATAAATGCTGTTCTTTTGAAATTTATACTCATCAAAGAATCCCGATCAAAAACTGCATCACAGTTTCCACACAAAAAATTTAGCAGCACAACTGTTTTCAGCATTGATAATAATAATAAGAAATGTTTCTTGAGCAGCAAATCCGCATATTAGA
>NW_015505440.1:459884-475210 GCF_001515645.1 Sinocyclocheilus grahami | reverse complement strand
AGTTTTGTATATAAAGTAAGCTCTATTGACAGCATCTTTTCATAGGTAATCAGTTCTAACAGTCTGAAATTCCAAATGGAATTTTTATAGTAATTTGAAACCAGTCATACTGTAAGTGCATTACAGGACACCAATTTTTCCAGTTTTCATGAACTGAGGGACCAGTTGAAATGACTGCAAAGATAGCATTTCAAAGATGCTGTCGACAGAGCTTAAATTGTATTGAACCTGGAATATTTGCTTACAGCCAGTTACTGAGTAGTGACAATGTCATGGTTTATGTGATTTGTTTTTACCATTTGTACATTTCTTTCATGAAAACAGCCACCTTTGGGCGAATATTTGTGGCAACGTCACTTCTGAAAAGCGGTTTATTTGTAAAACTGTTTGAGTGGCTGTTTTTGTGGGCAACTGAAAACATACATCCCAATTAAACACAAATATGGATGATAAGCAGCATTTAGAACGCAGAAGCCTGCAGGGAAGGAACCAAGGACACAATTAGAATCCTAAATGTGACTCAACAGCATGATAACTGACTCAAGAAGAGAAATTTGAACCGATTTATACTCTTTAAGGCATTTATCTCAATGAAAAATATAGTCTTTTCTGATTACTTTGCCTACTCAACTTGTCAATATCTGATACAATATGTATTTGTCAGAGAAATTTTGGCCACTTAGTTTTGGAAATAACATGGTGTGAATGCCAGTGAATTAAATGTTTTTATGCCAATTATGGCAATTTGGGCAAACAGCTGCTCTGGGTGAACAATGGCATAACTCACTTACTAGCTCAGGTAATTTTTTTTTTCAATGTATAAAGTACCTGTTTAAAGGCTAAAAGGAATCAAATGGTAGGTCAATTAAATTATACACAGTAATATAGACCTGTTAATCTTTATAAACTGGTAGATATATACAGTAAATGCTGACACGCTGAACATGAAATTGGTATATACCCTTTTTTTTCTTTTTTTTTTAAATAGGCTATTGAAAGGTCTTGAGAAACGGCTGAGATGTGATTTTTCACTTTCGTTACAGTGTATGCCTTTTAAAAGATAAGACAGAAATCCCTCAAACCAGAAAAATGATTTCTGCCCTGTATGTGAAGAGAAAGTTACAGCAGCCAACAGATTCTGTTCTAGATAGAGTCACGACCCCCGACATTCACAGTGTGGATACAATGATCAATCTAATGTCTAATGAATAAATGGCAGAAAATGTGAATGCAAATTGTACAAATATGAAGCAAAATTGCATTTAAATCTGTTTTAATGTAATTGTATTAGGTTGCAAATCAAGCAGATTATGCGTGATTCCCTTGCGCTGCTTTGTTCTGCCTATAAGAGTCCTGTTTAATATGCTATTTCTTTTCTCTGGAGAGAAATGAGGTGTCTCAAAATCACTAAAAACACTAATTCAGTTTAGTATCCTCTCGACGGCACCACAACCCCTCACATTCTCTCTCTCCTCATACTGAACTCCTCTTATGAGACCTCTACACTTATCTTCATAGCCTTCAACAGAAGCCGTTTGAAAGATACTGAGATGAAGGAGGAAAAAACATGCAGGCTAGTGAGGGACAGACGAAAAGAAAACAGGTATAGCTCACCCAAAATGTTTTTTAATGAATTCTGTTGTCATTTACACACTGTTAAAAAAAACTTTCTTCATAAAACGTAAAAGGATAAGTTTAAACAAATATCTGAGCTGCGTATATCTATACAGTGGAAGTGGATGGTGCTCTGTAAAAGCATCATAAAAGTAATCCATATGACTCATGTACTATATTATATAAGTCTTCTGAATCATTATATATGCTGTGATTTATATTTCTGTCATGACAACTCTCGGAGGGATTGGCATGGTAATGCCATGTATTTGGTCTTGGCGGAATAGATCTGCTACGCTGCTGCTGCTGCTGCTGCTGCGGCAGAGCAAGTGCCGAGACTCGCTACTGCCAATACATCCACAACATGCTGCGGTGAACATGTAAGAAATACTGCTGCTGCACATATTACACATCTGAATAACCCCCATATAGCGTACATGAATCACCCCGTAGCAGATCTATACAGGTGGAGCTGGGGAAGGTGGAGGGTTTCTGAAGTGCGCTGCAATACTGCTACAGCAAACAAAAGCCAGGTATTTGAATATTGAGTCCACTACTGTTCAATAGTTCACGTCAGTAATACGTTTTTTTTTTAAAGAAAGTAATACTTTTATTCAGCAAGAATGCATTAAAATGATCAAAAGTGACAGTTAAGACATAATGTGAAAAAAGATTTCTATTTCAACTTCCAACTTTTTATTATTCATCACAACTGTTGTCAACATTTATAAGAGTAAATGTTTCCAAAGGATCATGTGACACTGAGGACTGGAGTAATGGCTGCTACATTTTAAAATATATTAAGCTAAAAACGTAATATTTAAGTTTTTTTTTTTTTTTTACTTAATGTTTTTTTCATTGTAATAATATTTCACAATATTACTGTTTATTTTATTATTTTATAATACATTTTATTTTATTTATTAGTGTTTTGGTCACATATGCATCATTTTTTTCACATACTTGTTTCTCAAAACACATACATAAGTTGGCATAGTTGCCATAGTTGCCGTTTTATTTGTTATTATGGGAAATTCTGAGTGAAATTGTACAAAACAAGTTAAAAATGACCAATAAATTATTCATTTAAAAAATATATGATGTTAAACAAAATTATCTTTTGATTCAAGTAAAACGTAAAACAGTACTATTTTTATATAGCGTAAGTATGACTTGATCTGAACAAAGAAATCACTTGAAATAGTACCTCTTTTTAAATAAATGTAAATAATTGACAGGATTTATAAAACTAATATATAGAATATAGGAAAATGTTAATTTAAAACTTGAAGCAGACTGATGACAAAAGACATGAGACTTAACTTGAACTCATAAATATGTCAGCAACACATACAATTACTAATGCTGTTATCCACAATAAATTACAATAAACATACAGTATAACAGGGACTTATTCGAGCGATAAACTTATTACAGCAAATGCTTTGCTCAATGGTGACAGATTCTAAACTACAACCTTCAATTACCACGCAAGAAGCCAAACAATTACAATAAAATTCAAAACGTAAGCACTCAGCTTCTTTAAAATATGTGTGATGTTATATATAACATCTATATAACATATTTTTTCATTCTAAAACATACAAGTTTAGTACAGTCCCTGTCCACTTTTTTCATCAGTCTTCGTTCAGGAAGTATTTCCCCATTCGTTTTTCCAAAATGTCTTTATTTGAGAGTTCTAAACCATGAACTAAACCAGCAGGCTATGAGGTGAATCACAATATTACAAACTTTGATTTGTAACACAAAGTATTTGAAAATCAGACAAAAAGGCAAAGGTACAAGACTCTGTACTTAACGGCTCTAATGACGAAAAGAACTACAATTCCATGAAGCACTGCAAATGACATAAATTAAACAGAACATAACCATGTGACCAAAATATATGGATACCTCAAATTAACTATTCCAGTCATTTTAGTAAAAACAAATCTAAATGCTACACCATATAATGATATTTTAAAGAATTCTGTGTTTTGGTTCTTTGCTGTACTTTTTGCCATAAAGTGTAGATATTCAGACAGACAGATAAACAGATAGACAGACAGCATTTGTCTTATATTGTTACCGTCAGTAATTCAGGGCTGTAAGATGGCTTATAGAACAGTTAGGTCATATTTTTAGCTGCATCCTGTGAACTCACCTGATTTGTGGGCTGATCGTAGACATGTGAGCGAGGCATTGAGCCGAGCACATTCTTCATCACTCGCTCCAAACTTCTGCAGCGCCTCACACACCTGCTCATCCGACATCTCCAACAGAGTCTCCAGAGTCAGCTCACCTGGAGAGATCTCCTACAATAAAGAGTCAAGTCTGAGAGATGTGCAAGCTGACCTAGACTGAAAAACCATTTGAGAAATCACTTGGATGTCATTCACATGTGCCCCAAGAGATTTTAAAGCCAAGTGGATTTTGAATACAACTTCCAAAAAAGTATTTTTAAAATAGTCCACTACTGTTCAATAGTTCACGTCAGTAATACGTTTTTTTTTTAAAGAAAGTAATACTTTTATTCAGCAAGAATGCATTAAAATGATCAAAAGTGACAGTTAAGACATAATGTGAAAAAAGATTTCTATTTCAACTTCCAACTTTTTATTATTCATCACAACTGTTGTCAACATTTATAAGAGTAAATGTTTCCAAAGGATCATGTGACACTGAGGACTGGAGTAATGGCTGCTACATTTTAAAATATATTAAGCTAAAAACGTAATATTTAAGTTTTTTTTTTTTTTTACTTAATGTTTTTTTCATTGTAATAATATTTCACAATATTACTGTTTATTTTATTATTTTATAATACATTTTATTTTATTTATTAGTGTTTTGGTCACATATGCATCATTTTTTTCACATACTTGTTTCTCAAAACACATACATAAGTTGGGTTCAAAATGACAAGTAATTGCCATAGTTGCCGTTTTATTTGTTATTATGGGAAATTCTGAGTGAAATTGTACAAAACAAGTTAAAAATGACCAATAAATTATTCATTTAAAAAAATATATGATGTTAAACAAAATTATCTTTTGATTCAAGTAAAACGTAAAACAGTACTATTTTTATATAGCGTCAGTATGACTTGATCTGAACAAAGAAATCACTTGAAATAGTACCTCTTTTTAAATAAATGTAATTAATTGACAGGATTTATAAAACTAATATATAGAATATAGGAAAATGTTAATTTAAAACTTGAAGCAGACTGATGACAAAAGACATGAGACTTAACTTGGACTCATAAATATGTCAGCAACACATACAATTACTAATGCTGTTATCCACAATAAATTACAATAAACATACAGTATAACAGGGACTTATTCGAGCGATAAACTTATTACAGCAAATGCTTTGCTCAATGGTGACAGATTCGAAACTACAACCTTCAATTACCACGCAAGAAGCCAAACAATTACAATAAAATTCAAAACGTAAGCACTCAGCTTCTTTAAAATATGTGTGATGTTATATATAACATCTATATAACATATTTTTTCATTCTAAAACATACAAGTTTAGTACAGTCCCTGTCCACTTTTTTCATCAGTCTTCGTTCAGGAAGTATTTCCCCATTCGTTTTTCCAAAATGTCTTTATTTGAGAGTTCTAAACCATGAACTAAACCAGCAGGCTATGAGGTGAATCACAATATTACAAACTTTGATTTGTAACACAAAGTATTTGAAAATCAGACAAAAAGGCAAAGGTACAAGACTCTGTACTTAACGGCTCTAATGACGAAAAGAACTACAATTCCATGAAGCACTGCAAATGACATAAATTAAATACAAAGGATAAATGTAAAAATATTGTTTTTTAAATGATAATTGTATATAGAGAGACAAACGAGTTGAAATAATGTGGGCTGATGGCTTCAGCAAAAGCATATAACATTGGTTAATTCCTCTATGGCCAAAATTAATAAGGTTTTTCTTTCAGGAGCCTGAGTGTTGTGCTCTATATAGCTGCAATTCCTTCTCCACATCAGCAGGGGGCTTCAGGACATTGGACAGCGCCAACACTTCAGCACCGAGGACAGCGACACAGGAGGAAAAACCTCAAGGCCTTCAGAGAATCTGCTGTTCTAGACCGTATGTTTACAACCTTTTATGCCATCAGACGGGAAATATTTCGAGATGCACTGCATGGGGAGGCTCAGAAGCAGCTACTTCCCACAAAGCATCCTGATCCTACATTAGGATGCTCTCACTAGCCAACCGTCAACCAGTCACACATTTACATATAACTGCACATCTCTCCGCACTCTCACTTAAATCTGGATTTCACATCACTATGTTCACTTTACTGTACAACTTTTAGATATTCATATATTGTATTTATTTTCTTTCTTCTGTTTTCTGCCTTTATTTTCTTTGCATAGACATAGCTTGTAAAACATCTCACTGCCATCCTATCTGAGCATGTATAGGACTAAATTCTGAAACGTGTGTAATTTGTCAGCTTTCTTACTGTTCCTGTTTTCTGATCATTTCCTTTCACCAATTTCAGCTTGAAATCAAGCACTGACAATGAAACAAAATGGCGTAATTAAATCAAAACTTAGTTTCATGTAGGGTTAGTAAAAATATTATAAATATAATAGCTTAAATGGAGTTGTTTTTAGAAATAAAGCAGAGTAAAATTGTCAGTATTTAAGACAAGATTTAGTGACATTTTCTTATTTCTCACTTTTCTTTTCTCTGCTAGACTATTTTTATTTGATTTGCAAATATTGCTTATGTCAGAGATTATTGCTCTTACAGTATATAAAATCATCACTTTAAATCATACATTACTGTGCACTTCCAAAAATGTTAGAGACCAACTGGCTTTATTTACTTGCCATATTTAGATGCATTTGGAACTTATTAATTTTGGACCTTGATAACAGATAATATAGAAATGAAAGTTGATGATTGACTGGATGGACCAAAACTTTTATTGTCCAAAGACATGATCTGAGACCAGCGTTATTTTAGAATCACTGACATACAATTATAATTTTTGATATTTTAAGTTTTTTTTTATATTTTATTTCCGTTAATATTTATTTTTATTTCAAGTACTGTGTAGTATTAGATTTAGTTTTTATATTTTCCGTTTTCATTTTAATTTGACAGTTTTTGTAATTAGTTTTTTGGTTTCAGTTTTTAAACTTTAGTTTTATTTTATTTATTTTAGCACTTTGATTATAAACAAAAATTCGAAATGTTGCCTAAGCAAACAGCTGCAAAAGTTTGACGTTTTTAATATTTTATGCTTATAATATTTTATTTTGATTAATTTTTTTATGGTTTTAGTTTTAGTTAACGATAACCCTGTTTGAGACAAAAATGAATTCTACAGATTTCATTACTAATGTCAATCACAAGGCTAATTAAATAAAACAAATGAAACAAATACTAACCCTAACCTACACCCTAACATTGGTAGCACATTGATAGACAGCATTACTGTCTGTCACAATCAAATCCATACATGATATTTCTGAATCCATGAAGTCTGAACTTTTCTTGACAGGTGACTGTGTGATGGAGTCAACCAATGAAATCATCTGTGGGGCGGGGTTTGTATATGACTGGTTTAGGACGCAACACACAGGACTGCACATACCTCAATAACCTCCTTCCTCATGTTAACAATGCGGAACCAGTGTCCCAGCCGCGGGAATCCATCCAACTCCACATTCTGCTCCTGTAAGGACACTTTATGCTTGTAAGAGAGCTGCCGACTAAAATACTTCACCAGTTTACCCTGACAAAAAAAGAAAGAAAGAACTTTATATAGCACCCATTCAACAACATGACATTTTAACATTTTTAATATGTAAATATAAGTTGAACAATTTTCATCAGTCACATATGCAGATCTGTAAGCAAACTCTAAATGCAATGCTTGGCATTTTTATCTGTCCTTCATGTCATTCAATATTTCATGATGTCTTTGAACTGTTTCTCAGCATGTTGGAAAAACATGAATATTCTAAACTGGACAAGTTTCCCAAGACAGGGATGTCACTGCAGCCTTTGTGCAGGGACATAAAGAGGAATATGAATGCAACATTTAAAGCTTCACCACATTTTAAAAACCATTACAGAAAAACGGCAAGTAACACAGTAAATTAAACATGAAATTTTAAAGTAGAAAAACTGAAACAGTATTTTCTTTACAGTGTATAGCATTTCCAAATCTTTGTCTCTCATGTACTCTATTTATGGTTTTAAAGATTTTAATATTTAACTATTCACACAACTTTTTGGGTGGAAAAAGCATAAATGCACTAAATGATTCTTACATCAACTAAATATTCTTTTTCGGTGTTTTCTGTCATAATATACTACTTTTTTTAAGATGAAGCAAAAAGCAGCAGGTGAGTTATATTAATGCATTTTAGCTCAAATAAGTCTATACTGGAAAAAAGGTTTTGTGGTTCAGCTCCATTCCCAGCATGCACCGGGGCATAAATAATTAATATAGTTGCATTGTTTGACCATATACCAGTTTTATTTAGACAGTTGTTGGGGGTTTCGTTGTCACATTTAGAAATGTTACACATTTTAAGCTATTTCACGAGTAGTTATGCGATGAATATGCATGTACTGTAAATATGGAATATTCATTTCTTCAAGAAAAAATGAGATCATCATTTGCAAAAATCACATGCAATAAAAACTTGTTCTTAATTATTCTGCATTAACTTAAAACATTACATTTACTTACTGTGTAAATTGAGTAACTGAACTTAAAAAGCCACTTTTTTAACAACAAAAGGCACAACATGGATTTGTTGTTTATATTAATGCATTTTAGCTCAAATAAGTCTATACTGGAAAAAAGGTTTTGTGGTTCAGCTCCATTCCCAGCATGCACCGGGGCATAAATAATTAATATAGTTGCATTGTTTGACCATATACCAGTTTTATTTAGACAGTTGTTGGGGGTTTCGTTGTCACATTTAGAAATGTTACACATTTTAAGCTATTTCACGAGTAGTTATGCGATGAATATGCATGTACTGTAAATATGGAATATTCATTTCTTCAAGAAAAAATGAGATCAAGCACATCATTTGCAAAAATCACATGCAATAAAAACTTGTTCTTAATTATTCTGCATTAACTTAAAACATTACATTTACTTACTGTGTAAATTGAGTAACTGAACTTAAAAAGCCACTTTTTTAACAACAAAAGGCACAACATGGATTTGTTGCGTCCTTATGGATTGTCCACAAGTGAGCCTGCGTTATACAGTACATGAGGAATATCACACACTGGATGCCATCAAGATAAATGTTGACCTTTCAAGCTAACGAGTAAATAATAATCGGCTATTTGATCATTTCAGCCTTATCAGTTTATTGAATACTGTCCATCTACATCGGTAGTCTGTTCAGTTTCATTTGTGTTGAGTTGATCTCCCATGGCAACACTGTTTGCTGAATGTTACTGTATGAAAACAAAACACATTGTCTGTGGGTCCCAGCTGAAATAATCAAGGATTAAAGCCTAGAGATGTTTCTTCTAATGTACATTTTCACTCAAAGTTCTCAATTCACTTCTTGAACTAAATACAAGTCATACCAAATCCATGAAACTCTCTCTTGTTATTTTAGAAAGGCTGCAGGTATATTTCGAACAGAACGGATTCATTCTTTAACCCAAGAAATCCCAAACTTTTTGTCAGCTGAACCCTTTTGGCCTAATATTAACAAGTAATTTCTTAAATATTGCAATAATTTAACAACACATTTGGCATTTTAACAGTTAATTGTCACATGGCATGTAAAATAATTTATTTGCATTTTTATTTAATCAATCATTTTCATTTTACATTTTTATGATTCAAAAACAAATGTTTTATGACTATTTATTTATTTATTTGAGACATCTGACCATTATGGAAGCCTTGAAATGAAAAAATATATAATTGCAGCATTTTATCTCATAGTTCAGATTTATTTTACACGCAAAAAAACGTCAGAAAGAAAAAAGAATTGTGGCATCGAAACATAGAACTGCGAGATATAAACTTCATATTCTAAGGGGGGGGAATTTCGAGATATAAACTCAGAATTCTGACTTTTTTCTCACAATTCTGAGTGTACATCTTGCAATTCTATTTTTTCTCTGAATTCTGCATCTTGCAACTCTGCGTTTTTTCTACCTTATTAAAAAGGTAACTGTGACTTTTATCTTACACTTGTGACTTTATTAGAACTGTGACATAAAAGTTGCAGCTTCCTTTGTTTTTTTATTCCGTGGCTGTTATGGGTCCACTATAGTAGATTCTATGTTGTTTCTAATGTCATTTAAGCCAATGGCAATTTGTAAGCAAAGGATATGCTTGTTATGAATATTATGAATTTACAAAACAACATAAATGGTAATCCTTGATTAGAAAATACTACATATCCTATCAGTACCTGCTGTATTTGAAGTGCATGGTTTGTCTAGACCACAGAAAATGCCCTGTTGCAATATACTTTAAACCTTGAATGAGTTTTTATTATTTTTGGTAAAAGCTCATATATTTAAAGAGGGATCCCTGTATTGCTGATACCAAATGCCATTACGCTTTGAGCATCACTGCTGCCTGTAAAATTGAGGATGGTAATGCACATCCATCACCAGATAAACAAGCAAGAACCCCCTGATAATATCTCATGTTTGTAATTATTATTCCATCAACATGAACAAACAAAGTGCTTCATTGTGACATACTGACACTAGTGACGGCTGCAATCGACAGCCAATGGAAAATGGGTTTCCCCACATCAAGAGAACAGAGTGCAAAAATACTAGAGAGCTTCTGAAAAGCAGTCAAAAAATGGGTAACACTATGCCAACATGCATGCAACAGCACATAATCAGAATCAAAAGTATCATCTTACACAAAAACACAGATATAATCACAAAATAAAGTAATAGTATATCATAAAGACCCGAACATAAATAACTGACTAAGCTAAAATGTAAGATATTGACAAGATGGTGGGGTTAAGAAATAGGTGTCATACAGCCTACACATCAAGCCCATAAGCAGAAATACTTTTTTCTTGCATCTGCACAGACCCCAGTCTAATGTAAACCAACATCTGAAGCCTAAACATGCTGCAAACACAGAGCAAAAGAAATCAACCAACTGACTGCTGGGAGGAAATTTGTGCCAAATCAGGCAGGACTGCAGTTGGAAAAGTCTAAAAATCCCCACCCATTCAAACAGGTGAGACCAGGACTACATGGGACGTTTTCACAAAGGCTATATCTCAGTAAGGTTTGCAGTTACAAGTCCAATTGCACAAGTGTGTTTTGCAGCAAAAAGGTAGACTAACAGAAAAATTATCAGACTATTGTTTTGGCTTCTTTTGGGAGATAGGCCTACTGTAATTAACGAATTGTTCAAATTTAAAACACCAGTTCTGAACTAGGTGTTTAAAACCAACTAATTGTTTTACGGCGTACATTTTACTGAAAAGCCAATCAAATAGAGAGTAACTGGTAGTCAGATTCCTGAATGAATGGCTCTTGTGAGTCGGTTCTTTTCAGTAAATCAAAAACATACAGCGTGAGTAAAAGTAATTTGATTCCTGAGCAAATTACTCATATGAATTGGTTCTTTTTAGTGATTTCAATAAATATAGTGGGATCAGCGTAGTCCATCAAACGAATGACTTTTATGAGACAATTATTTTTAGTAAAAGAAACACTTTTGAATAGCTAAACCGTTTCTGAATGAATCTGACTCGCTTGAACAGCGAGTGAGTACTTTCATTTCGTCCGGTTAGTCTATCTGTTTTGTTGTAAGGCTCATGAGATATAAATCAGCGGCCTACTAACACATCATTCATGCCAATATAAATATTAAGAGTGTTATGTTTTATTTTGTATTTATTTCATTACTTTTTTCGGTTACACTTTATTTCGATAGTCCACTTTAGACATTCTACTAACTATAAGTAACTTTGTAACTACATGTCAACTACATGTCAACTAATTCTCATTAATTTGCAACTACATGTCTGCTAACTCTCAGAGCAGACTGTTAGGGTAGGTTTAGGGTTAGTAGAATAAGTTGACAAAGAAAGTGTTAGAAGATATTAAGCAGACAGTCTACTAATACTCTACTAACTGCTAGTTGACATGTAGTTGCTTACTGTTAATAGAATGTCTAAAGTGTACTATCGAAATAAAGTGTTACCCTTTTTCTTTTTTTCAATCAGTTATTTTATTATTATTATTTTATTTCACTTATGCTTATGCACTTATGCACATAGAGTTTTTTATAGAATTTTGATGCTGAAATCTATTCTGTTTAAAGCTGAAATGATCTCATCATTTGGCAACAAGCTGTTCAAGGCAGAAAGCATCATGAGCTGCTAAATGAAAGAAAAGTAGCTCGAATCGAATCCCTAATGAAACCGGAATCGTTTAGAATAATCGGAAAATGAATCGAATCCCATCCCCAAGTTTGAGACACATTAGCCTACATAAAGGGGGAAAAACAGTAAAAGACGTTCAAACAGAATGCGTTTCCCGTTCTCACACAAGTCGGCCACCCTGATCTAGCTATAGGGTCTTTGAAAAACCCATTTTTGGGCGACCACTACAGTAGGCTACTACAAAAACTGCCATCATATCGAAAGAAAATATCTGGGACAGTTCCTCTGGTTACATAACACAATTTAAAACGATCTCATGTTTATATTGTACGAACGACGAGGATCATTAAAAAACGAGGATATAAATTCATGTCAACAATAGGCCCCTTTCGGTGTCCATGTTAGCAGCGCGAACGCACGAGCCACCTTCTTCACCACCTGCAGAATGCGCACTGCAGCGCCAGCTTCTTCATTTATTACGCCAATACAGTCAATCCCCGAGACGCAACTTGAACTGGAAACACATTCAAAGATGCGAAATTGTTTAATGTGCATGCACGCGCCCACAAGCATCCACTCTCGTGACATTTGTAGAAATGCTGGGGTGCAACATTCACATTTGGGCTCAGGCAAATGGATGCTCGCTTACCTCCAGTGTTCGGATTTCTTTTTGTGTCAAGTCGTTGGATGTGGCACATTTGGTCCTCAGACCTTCCAAGCTGGAGATACTAATGTCTATCATGTTTTGCACCAGTTCGCACTGCTGCAAGGCTTTTTGCAAACTCAGATGATGCTCGTCGCTTTTGGTCATATTCTCCTCGTCCATAATTTGCGAGCAGTGGTCCGTCTCTTAAGTGCAGGCTACTTTTCTCGCTCAATCAGATTAGACAACACTTGGATAGTGCGTTCGTGAAAGCACTAATAATGGTGTGTGTGTGATCACGAAAAACTAGACTCTACGTGTAAGGCGATTCCATTGTTGATATCCTGATTTCCTGACGGTGTTGTCATCAGGGTTGCACAGTTTATGTTTGATGCTCCGGCTTGACTCTACCATAATACACAGATATTGAAGGAAGGAAGGAAAAAATACAAATCAGATCCTCGCTGCGGTGGCATCAGCTAGATCCATTGCGCGCGTGTGAAATGCAACACAAATTCAGACATCTTTGTTATAGATGATAAAGGAGAACGTTAGGTGATATTTCTTAACGATAACGTCTGATTTGACTGCACGTATTCCCCTTCTGGACCATCATCAGCTGCATCCCGGCGCTCCCCCATCACACCGACATGTTCGCGTCAATCAAATTCACAGCATCAGCATCAGCATCGCCGACACAAGCAAGGGAGAGAGTTCTCGCGAGATAAGCATCAACGCAGTGAGCTCACTGTTTGAACTCAGAGAACCTTTTTAATCAAATTGTTGAACTGCCTGTCAAATGGAAGTTGCCCCACTGCATTTCCAAGTGCAGCCAATATTTTCAAATTGAAAATCAAAATGAAAATCAACTTCACTTATCAAATGTTAGAATTTACAGCAAACTGCAGGTCAGGAGCATCCATTTAAAATGATAATAATAATAATAATAATAGCCCAATAATATGACTGAATCACCAAGATGGTCTAAGATGGTTTGCTTGTTTTATTTGGTTTGCACTGGTCTAACAGCCACAGACCAATCTAGTAGACCAGCCAAGACCAGCAAATCAGCTCAGGCTGGTTGAAGAATTTTTTTTTTGTATATATATATATATATAGGTGGTCAAAATTAGTAGAACACTAGTATTTTCACCAGCTTAAAAATTTTTTTTAAGTCCGTTATTTCTATCTTTTGCTGTAGTGTGTCAGTAGGAAATATCAGTTTACATTTCCAAACATTCATTTTGCCATTAATTGTAATAATCCAGTGAGATTTTTGTCTGACAACAGCCAGTGCTCCACACAGAGAGCTGAGCTCATCATCATCAGTCTGTCTGGAATGACATGAAGAAACAGAATAAACTGAGACAGACTAAATCCAGAAGAACTGTGGCAACGTCTCCAAGATGCTTCAAGACACCTATCTGCAAAGCTACAGTACTGTTCAAAGTTTTAGGCATTTGTGTAAAAATGCTGCAAAAATAATGCCATAAATAGATTTTCTTTATCAATTAACTTTTATTAACTAAATTAAATCAACATTTGGCGAGACCATCCTTTGCGTTTATAGCAGTTTTGCAGCTTTTGTTTTTACAGCGGAGGAGGCCCATGGGATTTTGAAAGCAAAGGAAGGAACTGCGGCTTTGGATATGACTCAGAGTAATAATAAATAGTTGTATAATGTCTTGCTACTACATTGGAATGCCAGGAACTTAATAGCAAATGGGCAAGAATTTAAAAAACATATCACAGAAATGGAAAAGGTACCAGACACCATGTGTATTCAGGAGACATGGTTAAATAGCACCTTGGATTTTAAGATCAGTGGATATGTAGTAGAGAGGAAAGATAGAGAAACTGGAAGAGGTGGAGGGTATGCGACATTTATTAAAGAAGGCGTAGCATATAAGAGAATATACAAAAGTAATAATGTAGAATGTGTAAGTATAGAAGTAATGGGAATACGTGAAGAAATTAGAATTACAATTTTTTATAACCCATGCAAAGAAATAAGTTATACTATTTTAGAAGAAGTGATGGGTGATTCACAGGGTAAAATTATTATATGTGGGGATTTTAATGCACATAATGGTTTATGGGGTAGTAAAAATACAGACAATAATGGGATAGTTATAGAAGAGCACTCACTTGTATGTTTGAATGATGGGAAACCAATAAGAATGGATATAAGAAAAGGTGGCATGTCATGTTTAGATCTCACAATAACATCAGCTGCCTTAGCTGGTAAGTGTACTTGGAGTGTACATGAAGATAATTTGGGCAGTGATCACTAGCCTGCAGTATGTGAGATTCAGAATGCAATTCGAAAGGAAAACTTTATTCAGTGTGCAAGATGGGGATTTAAGCAGGCAAAATGGAAGCAATTGTATGTGTTGTGTGTGAAGTTGGAAGTATGTGAAGTTGGAAGAGAAATATAGGTGAAATCGTTTCTGCAGCAAACCAATCTATACCGTTAATAAGAGGTGATGGGAAAAAAAGAAAAGTGTACCGTGGTGGTCTGAAGAGTGCACAGTGGCAATTAGAGAGAGGAATAAGGCATTCCAGATTTTTAAAAGGTTAATAACTCAAGATACAGTTGTAGAATATCAGAAGAAAAGGGCAGCTGCAAGAAGGGTAATTAAAAGTGCAAAGAGAAAGACTT
>NW_015505440.1:412673-459858 GCF_001515645.1 Sinocyclocheilus grahami | reverse complement strand
TTGTGGCGAAAGAAGGTTCTTCAGATTATAAAAAGGTAAGAAAGAGATGGTTCTTTAAAGAACCTTTGACTGAATGGTTCTTTGTGGAACCAAAATGGTTCTTCTATGGCATCGCTTGAAGAACCTTTTGAAGCACCTTTATTTTTAAGAGTGTAACTGAAGAGGAAGAGAAAATGGCCATAACGAGTAAAGAAGTCTTAGGTAAAACTTTTGCTCAAATTCACAGTATTGAAAACTCTTAAAAAGAGTTCTTAAAAAGAAGACAAGAACTAAGTAAAATATACGAGAATGTTTGTAGGAAAAAAACAAGGAGTTGATAATAATATGAGGATTTTAATTTTTTTTGAGTTAAAAATGGCCATTAACAATTCAAAGAATACAACGCCAGGGAGAGACATGATCAGTTACAGTATGTTAAAAAATGTACCACACGTAGCCATTAAAGCATTATTGGATTTATATAATCATATATGAAATGAAGGCACCTTGCCCAAAGATTGGAAAAGTGCAATAGTGATACCAGTAGTGAAACCAGGTAAAGATGCAACAAAATCCAATAGTTGTAGGCCAATTGCTCTTACATCTACACTATGCAAGGTAATGGAGAAAATGATAGTAAGAAGGTTGAATAATTTTTTGGAGAAAAAAGAAATATTATCATCAGCTCAGAGTGGTTTTAGGAAGAAAAGATCTACAATGGATGCTCTGATATTATTTGAAAATTATGTTTAAAAAGCTCTAATAATGAAAACAATTATTGTTGCTGTTTTCTTTGACATTGAAAAGGCATATGACACTTTATGGAGGGAGGGACTGTTAAAGGGGTCATATAATGCTACATGCACTTTTACAAGTTGTTTGAACTGAAATGTGTGTTGGCAGTGTGTGTACACAACCACCCTATAATGATAAAAATTCACCCGGTGTTTTTTTTTTAATCTGGTTAAATGTTTTCCCCTTTCTCAAATCAAGCCGATCTCAGATGCCTGTCTGTGTGACGTCACACAGACAGGCCCCTCCCACGATAGTTTGATTGACAGTAGGGTTTCAGCACAGACTGGACTGGCGTCTTACCTCAGACCCGCCCTGAGTGAGCTGTCATCAGTGTGATCAGTCCCATTGTTGCAGCAGATGTAGACAAGAATGAGGTGTTCTGTTGTTGGATGTAATAATGAACATAGCAGTCGTCATTTACTCCCGACATCTGAGCCGCTGAACTCGCAGTGGATTACATTGTTTCTGAAGGGAATGCGCCCCCGATCTACATACATGCGTCTATGTTCGTGCGAATCATTAACGATCCAGCCTCATCTACAGAAGAAGTGAGCATAATGTTTTGTAATGAATCTTTGCAAATCGCCTTTCCTAATAATGTGCTAATTAGCAAGTTTCAGGATGAATGCAGCTAAAGTAAACAGTCTCTCTGAGAGCAGCTCGGAAGAGAGGGGCAGGGTCAGCAGAGCTCATTAACATTTAAAGGGAAATGCTACAAAAACGGCTTGATCTGAAAAGAGCTGTTTTTGACAGGGTAAAAAAGGTGTTTTTTACACTACTATTGAGAAATTTTAACCAAACTATGTTGCAGACTTTTCATTAAGACCCTAAAGAATCATAGCAACTTGTGGAAAATGGGCATCCTATGACCCCTTTAATTAATTTAGATAAAATTGGAATGGGGGGAGAATGAATAATTGGATATTAGATTTTTTTTGTTTGAGCGTACATTCTAGGTAAGAATAGGTGAAGAAATGTCAGCATCGTATGATATCCTGAATGGGACTCCACAAGGAAGTGTAATCAGTCCAATTTTATTTAATTTGATTAATGATATATTTGAAAGAGTTAAACCAAGCATTGGAAAGGCATTATATGCAGATGATGGTGCAGTATGAAAAAGAGGTAGGAATTTAGGAAATGTAGTTAAAGGAATACAATAATCAATAAATGAACTTGAAAGGTGTAGATTGGGGATTGAAGTTTTCGGTATCAAAGACTCAATATATGGTTTTTACAAAGAAAAAGAAAATGGAACAAATGACACTGAAATGATATGACCAATTGTTAGAAAGAGTGACAGAGTTCAAATATCTTGGATTAATCTTTGATGAGAAATTAACTTGGAAGTGATATATTAAGAAATTTGAAAACAAATGCAAAGGAGTAATAAATTGCATGACTTCAATAGCTAAGTATGAATGGGGAGCAAGAAAAAGTAAACTGTTACGTGTATATCAAGCCTGAATACGTTTTAGTATTGTGGCTGTACAGTGTAAAAAAGAACAGTTTTATGGAAGTCACAGAAAGGAAGATTAAGGATCTTGTGACTGATCTTGCCTGTGACTCAGTGGTTGAGCATTGCGTTAGCATAGCAAAAGATCATGGGTTCAATTCCCAGAGAACACACATACTGGTAAAAAAATATATATTAGTTTCACAATTTGAGTTGAATTACTGAAATAAATGAACTTTTCCACGACATTCTAATTTATTGAGATGCACCTGTACATACAGATTCATCACCCATGTGCGCAAGATATACAGTAGGTGGCGGTAATACTCCTAAGGAGTGAACGGCCATTGAACAAAAAGAAGAAGAAGGAGAAAATGAAAACGCGCCAAAGCACATCGCGGGGCTGATTGAACAAAATACAAGAGGATGGCATCAACAAGTAAAGCACAACCTCAGGCGAGAAATTTACCATGGTAATGTCCTTTGCGTTTAGCAGTACGAATTTCCATCTTGTGTTCTTAGCTAATCCTTAAAAGGTGTTTATTTCACTTGAGACATTCTTTAGCCGACATGTGCAGCACTGCACAAGTTTGCTTTGTTTACATCTGGATTGCACTTCAATATTCATTTATGGATATTAAATCACTATGGGCTGTAGTTGAGCTCGTCATTTAGCATGTATGAAATATATACACAAGAACGTTATCAGACCTGACATCGTATCGTTGATGGAGAAAAACGATGACAACTCAAAGTGTATCAGTCAATTCACTGCAAAGTAATTCTTATTAAAGCACATGTCTGAAATGATAAACTCTTTATTAATAATATCTGCTTGTGATTATAGCTACTGTCGTTATAATAACACCATAATGTTAGTATGCGTAAATTATGGGTTGTTTTAAACAGGTAAGAAAGTTTATTAGAATTGCTGTCACTCTACTAGAGCAACAATATGATATTTTTATTTTTTAAAATATGAATTCTTGATTTTCAGGGTTGAAAAGTACAGGCCACAGACATTAGATGACCTCATCTCTCATCAAGACATCCTGAGCACAAGTAAGCAGTGATCAATGAATTATAAATTGTACTCTTTCATTATTATTACCGGTATTATTATTATTAATAAACTAAGATTTGCACTGTAAGAGTAATATACAGGAGAGTCTCTGTGAATTGTTTACCCAAAATGAAAATTCAGTTGCATCCATGTTAAATTTTAATTTGATTATTACACAAAACTATATAGCTTCAGGCAACATATATATATATATATATTCCAAAAGTTGTATAGACTACTTTTATGGTACTTTTGCATCCATTTTTTCCTAATAGTCTGTAAATGACCAGTATATTCTTGTTAATTTGTTAAATTAAATGTATTTTTTTTATAAACGTCCTCTTTCTTTTTCTTCCACAGTTCAGAAGTTCATCAGTGAAGACCGATTGCCTCATCTGCTCTTCTATGGACCTCCGGGAACAGGAAAGACCTCTACTATACTAGCATGTGCTAAACAGCTGTACAAAGATAAAGAGTTCAACTCCATGGTCCTGGAGGTACTATAGAAGTTTGCAGTTGTTTTCCAGATGCATATGTTTGGCGAATTTTTCCCCATGACAAAAAAAATATGTGGTCATCCACTTAAAAGAATAGTTCACACAAAAATGTAAAATAGCTGAAAATGTACTCCTCCTTAGGCCGTCCAAGATGTAGATGTTTGTTTCTTCATCGGAACAGATTTGGAGAAATGTAGCATTGCATCACTTGCTCTCCAGTGGATCCTTTGCAGTGAATGGGTGCCGTCAGACAGAGAGAGTATAAACAGCTGATAAAAACATCACAAGTAATCCACACTACGCCAGTCCATCAATTAACATCGTGTGAAGCGAAAAGCTGTGTGTTTGTAATGAACAAATCCATCAAGACATTTTTAACCTCAAACCGTTGCTTTCGGCTAAAATAGGGTCCTCTGTCTATAATATTGCTTCCTCTAAATTTCTCCAAATCTGTTCCAATGAAGAAACTAACTCCTTTACATCTTTGAAGGACTGAGGGCGAGTACATTTTCAGCAAATTTTCATTTTTGGGTGAACCGTTCAAGCTGAAATAGATATTTTGTAAAAAAAATTCTGATATTAAGTCTATAAAATAAATTCTATATTCATTAATTTATGATCGCTTGCTTATTTATTTTTATATTAACAAATGAAAGATAAGTATGCTTGTTGCAAACCTTTTAAATGTTTTTTTTTTTTTTATTGTGCGTTTTACTTCATCAGCTCAATGCGTCAGATGACCGTGGCATAGATGTGGTAAGGGGGCCAGTCCTCAGCTTTGCCAGCACACGAACCATCTTCAAGTAAGAACAGTACTCACCCTTACATCCCATTCATGAACAATTTGTATAGTGTAATATCTGTTCTCACATACAGCAATATGTAACAGGCAACTATTGAATGACATCGTGTCTTTAGACTTTTATTGCATTAAAATGTATACTGTTGTTGTAAAATAATTTTCCGTTCTCTATGTTGCTTCTTGTAGGAAAGGCTTTAAGTTGGTGATCCTGGACGAGGCGGATGCTATGACCCAGGACGCACAGAATGCTTTAAGGAGAGGTAGCGTACCATCTGCCCCTCCATCAGCTCACCTGCTGAGCCCCCAAATGTCCCGATGGCAGAAGAATAGGGTTCTGCCATTTCACTGTCCACACTGAGACATGAATGAGAGCAGTGTGATTATGATTGGAGAAAAATATATATTTAGAGAGTTTAAGGTTAAATTTGACCAAGCATCTGATTCTATTAAAAAAAAAAATTTTAAACTTTGCTTTATTTTAGGTTTTAAAATGTAAGAATGTCTGTTCTGGATATCTTAGTAAATAAGGATCTATTTGCTGTTATTATTACTATTTTAATTTCATGCCTTTTATATTATTCTTGATTTTAAATATTTGTATTATTTAATGTAATAATTATTATTTTATTTTTAGACTTGAATAAGCATTGTGATTGGAAAAATATTTCAAGAGTTTAAGATTTAGTATCTATTTTTTAATTTAAATTATTTTTATTATATTTTGAATGAGAGCGGTATGATTGGGAAAAAAATATTTAGAGAGTTAATATTTGGGATATTTATGATCATTTTGACACAACATCTGCTTTATGCTTTAAAATGTATGACTGTGTGTTCTGGATATTATAGATAAAGATCTATTCTTTATTGTTATTATTATTAAAAATGTGTTTTATAATATTCTTTATTTGAATAATTTGTATGATTTAAAATAATGCATTATATTTTTTCAGTCCTTTTGGAGATTTATGCAGACTTCATTAAGCCACACCTGATTTTTTTTCCCCGCTCCCTCCTTCTCTCTCTCTCAGTCATTGAGAAGTTTACAGAGAACACACGTTTCTGTCTGATCTGTAACTACCTTTCAAAGATCATACCTGCGCTGCAGTCTCGATGCACACGGTTTCGTTTCGGCCCCCTGTCCCAGAGCCAGATGATTCCCCGACTAGAGCATGTGATACAGCAAGAGAGGTGAGACTCATCACAGCAAATCCAGGTCAAGTGGATGTTATTTCTGTATGAAATTAGTGTTGAATTGATTGCATTCTGAAAGAAATCCACACCACTCAATTTTTATTTAGTTTATTTATTTTTCCCAGAAAAGGTAAACATTTATTTCTATTTCTATTTGTGTGTAATTAGAGGCCAGGGGCCCGTTCTTCGTACGTCGCTTATTACATCCGAGATGAAATGTCACATCCAAGATGATATCATCGCGCTAATCAGGATCTGGCTAATTCGGTTCTTCGAACGCACCTGTTGTTGATGATTAGTATGGCTGGATTGAGTTATCTGAGATAATTGCGCGTTCATGGGTCTGTTTAAAAGTGGCTATGTATCGATACTCGAAACCACGATCAGCAATGCAGCGATTGGCTGGCGGCAAAACAGCAACGTAATGACATCATATAATTAAAAAAGACACCTGACGAAAAACTTGACCAATTTTTTTACTTTTATAAGGAAACAGCCAAGCTAACAAATCTACATAAATGTTATAATAGATAAATGTTTTCATTTTATTAATTTTTTACATGATTCCCAATTATTTAAATTCACGATTTCTAATTTGTGTACAGGCTTTATATTTTTATTTCAATGTAGTAATTAGCAATTAATTTTATTTTATTTTTGAAATGCACTACTCTACATTATCTGTATAGCGTGTGTAAGACTCTAATACAATTATGAAGTAATTATTTTATGACGAATAAATCTTTCAGTGAGTAAAACTGGCTGTGTATAGTAATAAAGACTACACACAATTATTATTCTCAGATTTTACTCGTCAGTGTGTGAGTTGGAGGCTGAGTATATGATTAGCACAGATATATTTTCACTCACAGAACACTCTGACTGAGCGCTTCAGAGTTTCACTCTCCGTCAAGCGATCTGTGATATTTTTCAGTTCATTTGAATGGATGCGCAGCACACCTGTGTTTGTGTATTTGGCGTAACGTAAAATCTAGTGGGAAGGCGCACGACTCGCTGATGCTTTCTCTCACACGCGCAAAGAGCGAGAGTCTTACATAAAATGCAAGAATTGATGCGCTACATGTAAACGATATACTTTGTTGTATTTTCCTGTAAAAATAATGGAGTTCCTTTGGAATTATTCAGCTTTTAAGAACTGCCGGATTTTCCTGTAGTAGGCGGAACTAATGCGCAAACGACAAGCTCATTGGCTGGTGCTCACCTATTATTTAAAAAAAAAAAGTTAGTGCTCTGCATTTACCCATCCAAAGTGCACACACAGCAGTGAACACACACACACCGTGAACACACACCCGGAGCAGGGGGCAGCCATTTATGCACACCCGGAGCAGTGGGCAGCCATTTATGCTGCGGCGCCCGGGGAGCAGTTGGGGTTCGGTGCCTTGCTCAAGGGCACCTCAGTTGTGGTATTGAAGGTGGGAGAGAGCACTGTACATTCACTCCCCCCACCTAAAACTCCTGCCGGTACAAGACTCGAACCCCCAACCTTTGGGTTATGAGTCCGACTCTCTAACCATTAGGCCATGACTGCCCAAATCGTCTTCATCTTCCCTGTTTTGATTTGAGCGAATCAGTTCGAGCAAACGCACACAACCTGATTAATATTCATGAATCCAGTAGCTCATTAATCCTTAGTGAGTTTTTATATTGTTCTTATTAGTAGAATTCGAATAATAATAATATATTATCATTATTATTGTTTTTTTTTTTTTCAGGAACACTGAATGATCAAAAAAAGCACCAGCACCAGTCCTAAGTTCATGGTTACGAAGTTTTAATTCCAATTACTAAATTTCTATTATTAAATAATACTTGATTATCATATTATAAAGCTTGACAGGCTGATATTAAGAGTGTACTTTCAGATATTTAAAAAGCTGTACCATTTTACAAACATTATATATATCTGTAAAATGGCATAACTTTATTTTTATATAGCCACACACAGAGATATATAAATTCTACATTTATTTAAATGAGGGGAAAAAACTTCACTGGTATGGGATCGGTATCTGTATCGGCCAATACCGAACCCTAGGTATCGTATCGGAGGCGAAAAAGGCGGATCGGAGCATCCCTAGTTAGCAACGTATGAAGAACGGGCCCCAGACATCTTTTGTGTGGGTTGAAGATAGAGCAACATTGACATGACAGTATTAAGACCGTCCTGAATTTTTGCATGATATCTGAGGTGTGTCATCAGATGGATCCGCTCAAAAGACCCTGAACACAAAAGAGCCTGGCTCGAGTGACCCAGCCCTACGGACCATTTGATTAAAAACTCTTCACACAAACACACATTTTATATGGGCTCTGCCCTCTGGCGCAGGACACAACTTTGAGCAAATAAAACCATACATTGTATTTCCCTAGCATAGGTTCATGCATATTTAAAAATCTGTTTTTCACTGATAGCATTGACATCACTCCAGATGGCATGAAGGCCATTGTGACCCTTTCAACAGGAGACATGAGGCGATCATTAAACATTTTACAGGTGTGTATCATATGAAAAAGTGATGTTTTGTGGTTTGCTTACTGCACTGCTGCTGGCATGAAAAATATTTAGAAAAATCTGTATCGTGTGTTTTTTTTTATGTACAGAGTACACATATGGCCTATGGGAAGGTGACAGAGGAGACGGTGTACACATGTACTGGACATCCGCTCAGATCAGACATCGCTAACATACTGGACTGGGCCCTCAATAAAGACTTCACCACTGCATATAACCGTATCCTTTCTACCCTAGAGGTTGGTTAGTTAGTTCTCCAAGCTTTACAGTAACGCATAACCTAATCTTTTAGATAGTATTTTGTTTGTTTTTAAGATTGCTGTGAGGGGATAAGAAATTGCTTTGGAAGGCAGCATCTACAAAAAGTCTCAATAAAATTTAAATAAACATTAATTAAATTTTATAAATTGATCATTACAAAATATAATTATTATTGTTAGTAGTAGTAGTGTTGTTGTTGTTATAATAATATTATTATTATTAATAATGTAGAATGTTTATTAATCCTTAATTATTTTTTATTAGTTTAATAAGTCAGATGTCTTTTTTTATATATTTTCCAAAGCATTAACAAAAAGCTCAATACAATTTAGAAATGTCTATTTTCCCCCACATGAACTCTTTCTGCCACAATTAAAACATTGATAGAATGTATTAATAATAATAACAGTCAGTAAATACATTAATAAAGTAAATGGGTAAAATTTCACATAAATATATATATTTACAAACATATGCATATCAGGAAAATGACATCAAACATAGACTATGCTCAATGCATTACATTTGTGCTATATACATGTAATATTTTGAATGTACAATCAAACATCAAATTGCTTTTATTATTATTACTATAGAAAAGGGAATAAAAAAGAATTATTGAAATATTTATATATTTTAATTATGTATGCTATTATAATTATATATTCTTTTATTTAAAAAATTTTTTATCTTAATATTGATATTTATCATTTTAAAAAGTGTTCTTTTATTAATGACATTAAGTGTTTATACAGGAATTGTGGAATTGTAAGTTGCTGATTTATGACGTTTCCAAAGTCCTTATCTGGATCCAACAGAAATTCTGCAGCTCAAAACTCTAAAAGGTCTGGCACTTCATGACATTTTAACAGAAGTCCATCGTCTCATTCACTGTGGTAAGACTACACTTTTAATTCAGCCATGCATGGCTCTATAACTGATTCCTGTTCAAAATAACTAAAGCAGTGCAGAACGCCACACACAACCCATCACAACTTTGATATAGTGATGATGAGCTACATGTTTTCCCTGCCCTTGTTTCCATGGAGATCCTTTTGTGGTTGTCATGGAAACCGATTGTTCTTGTTTTTAAAGGACGCCTGTTAGAGTAGCGTGCTTCACACACACTAATGCACTAAATATTACACTATTTTCAGAAACCAGACTGCAATAATGCGTCTATAATTTTTTTGCATGCCAAAATATATTTATCGCACAGCATGCCATGTTTTCTGTAGGGTTCTATAACTGATTCCTGTTCAAAATAACTAAAGCAGTGCAGAACGCCACACACAACCCATCACAACTTTGATATAGTGATGATGAGCTACATGTTTTCCCTGCCCTTGTTTCCATGGAGATCCTTTTGTGGTTGTCATGGAAACCGATTGTTCTTGTTTTTAAAGGACGCCTGTTAGAAGTAGCGTGCTTCACACACACTAATGCACTAAATATTACACTATTTTCAGAAACCAGACTGCAATAATGCGTCTATAATTTTTTTGCATGCCAAAATATATTTATCGCACAGCATGCCATGTTTTCTGTAGGGTTTTTTTTTTTTATGTTTTAAAATAACAAAAGATATTTAGATTTGATTATTTTAAATCTGATGTATTGGTCACGCAATCAAAGTGTTGTTTGAGCACAGTTAGGTGGGTTAATTTTGCTCTAATGTTTTTGTGTTTCTATTTCAGTGGACTTCCCACCCTCCATCCGCATGGGCTTGCTTATAAAACTTGCTGATATTGAGTGAGTACATTTATAATGTCAAGTTATTTAGTAAATCAGTACAGAAGTGTGCACACTGTTCTATTTATGACTGGTTTGATTAATTAAATACGAATGAAGCAAACAGCACCACTCCCATATGACTCATGGATACTTTATCTACATGAATTGAACAGATTCACCTGATTCATGTAATAACATTAAAAGGTTTCTTCTGGCCAAAATATGAGTCATCTATACATAAAATTGCTGCTTCCAGTAAAAAAAAAAAAAGCCATCTCATCTGAATCAGGAATGAAATATGCACAGATCAAGCATTGTTCACAGGCAAAAACAGTCCAAAACATTTCCAAACACATAAATCAGTGGATTTTGATGTGCAAGGATAGTAGATGGAAGAAATGTTGTCTCGTATTTTGACCAGAAGAGATAACTTAAATTTAAAACGCCTTGATTGCCAAAATATGAGTCATCTATACATAAAATTGCTGCTTCCAGTAAAAAAAAAAAAAAGCCATCTCATCTGAATCAGGAATGAAATATGCACAGATCAAGCATTGTTCACAGGCAAAAACAGTCCAAAACATTTCCAAACACATAAATCAGTGGATTTTGATGTGCAAGGATGAAATGTTGTCTCGTATTTTGACCAGAAGAGATAACTTAAATTTAAAATGCCTTGATGATGAATTTTTTTCTTACAAACAAGAAGCTTTCAACTTCACAAGATGTTAATTGATGGACTGGAGTGGTGTGGATTATTGTGATGTTTTAATCAGCTGTTGGGACTTTCATTCTGACGGCACCCATTCACTGCAGAGGATCCATTTGTGAGCGAGTGATGTAATGCTAAATTTCTCCAAATCTGTTCTGATGAAGAAACAAACCCAACTATATCTTGAATGGCCTGAAGGTGAGTACATTTTCAGCATATGTTCATTTTTGGGTAAACTATTTATTTTTACCATATCAGTTAGGAAATTAGACGATTTATGTCTACATTTATTAAAAACATCAAATCATTCAGCATTGAATGTAATTTTCAAAATAATAAAATTGTCATCAAAAAAGATTCTCTTTTTTTCTGTGAAGCATGAAAGATGACGTTTAGCAGAACATTCCCACTGTTCCGAACTTTTTGTCCCAAAAATAAGTAAAACGGCTTTATCTCTAATTTTCTTTATTTCAAAAAAAATCATAAGTATTGTAAAACTGTAAAAAATTAATTAATAAAAATATGATATGTGAAGATAACATCTTGGTTGGCCAACATACTCTACTCTAGTCATGAGATCAGCTGTATAGGGGTCCCACAGTTCCAGCCACCAGCCTGTGGTCGAATGATACGAAGCGATCGCGAGCAGCGCTCCATCCTGGGAAAAGTCACATGATGCCATGGTGCGTTCGTGGTCGTATGTAAGGTGTCTCATGAAGGTGTAGGACCGCAAGCTCCACAAATACACCTTCTGTTGGGAAAACAACATTCGGACGATGTAACACAGTTCAGTAATCACAATCACAACAATAAAAAGAACAGTGTTATTATTTTATCTGCATGGCTCTACAGGATATCCTGTTGCAGAGAATAAAAGTCTCCCTGATTATATAACTAAACCCTTTATATAACTACTAGAAGACATCCTCGCAGAGTAAACACAGCTTCAGTGCAGTAACTACTGTACAAAAGTGTTTTTGAACAGTTTAGCTATTACTATTATTTATTATACAAAATCTAACAAACTTCTGTTTGTGAACTGTTTTACTTTGGAAAATGTGTGTGTGCTGTGTGTTTAAAAAACACTTACTTGCTACTTAATGAACAAGACAAATGTTCTTTGTTGACATTGTTAATGCAAGCATACAGCTTTTGAGGCCATTGCAGCATTGTTGTTAATTGAAATAAAATGTAAAAAAGTAGATAAAAAATAAAGCTACATAGAAATATTAAAAAATAACTAATAAAAATGACAAAAGCACAGCAAAATCAATCAAATAAATGAAAATAAAATAAAAGCTCATTCAAAATATTAACTAATAATGTATCAGTATATAAATAATACTAAAAACAAGAAACTCACAGAATCGAGGTTGCAAACAGAAGCGATCACACTGCAGTCAGGTGATATGGAACATCTGAAGACCCAGTAGTCTGGACCCCGCAGCACATGGGGACTGGCGCCTGCAAATATCAGCATTACGATCTTCATAAGTACAAAATTAAAGGTCATGAAAACGTATTTTCATCCCATTGCAAAGATAGGTTGCTTCCACATCAGATGCTCTGACCTTTCTTTGCCAAGTCCCATATCCTTAAAGTTTTGTCTCGGGAGGCTGAGACAAGCGTGAGACTTCCATTTGGAGTGAAGACTAAATCCCTGACAGGAGCCTGATGTCCGGTTAGAGTAACCCGCAGATTTCCTGAAGACAGAACAGGGATTTACTAGCATATTAAACCTTATACTACATGTGTATAACACCATGCTGTTAATGTTTACACCAATCTAAGTTCTTGACGGTGAAAACAAGTCTAGAGTTCAGTCTTACCAGTTGAGACGACCCACACTTGGATCACGCCGTTGTTCAGACCAATGGCCAGCAGTAGCTCATGATCACGTCCGTTCTGATGTAAAGCATTCACTCGGGTAGACATGCATGGTCCAAACGCCAGTGCCCACACCGTTTGCCTGCAGTTGAGTGTCTTCTCTTCACTGCATCCAGCTTCGGCGCTACTGTTAATACAAAGAGGAATGTAGAAGGTTCAGTTGTGCTCCAGCTTCCTCCATTGCTCCTTTATTGTTCCACATTACCTTTGTTCAAATAAGTACCGTACCACGGTACTGTGATAAATCCCATATACCATACATAAAACAATTTTTGGCAACACTTTATTTTAAGGTGTCCTTGTTACATATAATTACTATAGTATTAGCACAAAATGATGCATAATTACATGCAATAACCCTAAACCAACCCCTAATCCTAAACCTAGTTAATACATGTTGTTAATTAATATTACTCAGTACTTAAATGTAATTACACTGTTACACTGTAACAAATACACCTTAAAATAAAGTGTAACCCAATTTTTTAATGGTAAACCAGCTATGACCAGACTTGAAGACCAGCTAAAACCAGCCAACAAGGACCGGCTTCAGCTGTTTTTTCAGATGTGATATTACTTTTTTGTTAGTGACAGGTTCTCCCATAATATGAATTTATTGTGGTGTTACATATAAGCCTATATATTAATTAACCCATTGTGTTATGAACCCAGACGCACTCTTTGGATGTCAGCGGCCAGGAGAGGAGTTTAACGATGCCGTATCCCATCGACCAGGCAAAATAAGATCCGTCCGGGGAGAAGCGGACGCTCCATGTCTCACAGCCGGCAGAGCCGTACAGACGCGGGGGTTGAGCGGGTTTCAGCTCCGCGATCAGATCATGCGGTTCTGTCACAATTAAAGAGACCTGTCATGTACAAAAGCAAATGCGCATATCCGGAACTACTCATTTTCTACTAATATGAAAACGTCTTTTCCTCTTTTATCAAATGCATATGCTTATATATCATCTACATTATGTGAATTGCCTTACCTTTGACAGTACAACCTCGAAGCGAAGTGCACATCTTACCACTGAAATCACGAACGCTTCACTTCACCTCTCCTCTACATAGAGAGTCATTCACTAGGGGGCGTGGCCAGATGGGCAAACCACGTGACCCCATCGTCAAGCGTGTATCATTCTGATTACAGTACCTACTTGGGTGTGTCTACTGTATATTTACAGTGTTTTATACTTGTCATTTACGTCTCAAGGTATCGTGATTTGACAGCTTTGAATGCATTTTATTTTATAGTGCCATTTAAAGCTAGTTTAAGTATTGTTTTATACATTACTGAAAATGTACAGTAGACATAATTTAAGCACACCCCCAATCCTCATTATTAAAGAGATCTCATTTTTAATTATGTAAAAAAATATTATTAAAACTGCATTTATACACAATGTTAGTTAGGGTGACCATATTTTAGCTTTCCAAAAAGAGGACAGTGCGGGCGGGCGTGCCGGGTGGGGGACTGGGGTGTGGTTGGTTGGTGGTTAAAGTAATGCCGAAAGCGCCCAAAGTAGCGCAATCTCAAATATCAAAACTCAAAATATGTCATTTCCATACCTAATATACATATTTTACAGTCACTGTTATGCATATTGATCATAAACGCAGCTAAAAAGCTTCCTAGTGCCCCTTCTCGGGGAAGGGGCACTGGGCACTCTAACCATTAGGCCACGACTTCAGGGAAGTCGTGGCCTAATGGTTAGAGAGTCGGACTTGTAACTCAAAAGGTTGCGGGTTTGAGTCTTGTACCGGCTGGGATTGTCGGTGGGGGGAGTGAATGTACAGCGCTCTCTTCCACCTTCAATACCACGACTGAGGTGCCCTTGAGCAAGGCACCGAACCCCCAACTGCTCCCCGGGCGCCGCAGCATAAATGGAAGATCCGTCCGGGGAGAAGCGGACGCTCCATGTCTCACAGCCGGCAGAGCCGTACAGACGCGGGGGTTGAGCGGGTTTCAGCTCCGCGATCAGATCATGCGGTTCTGTCACAATTAAAGAGACCTGTCATGTACAAAAGCAAATGCGCATATCCGGAACTACTCATTTTCTACTAATATGAAAACGTCTTTTCCTCTTTTATCAAATGCATATGCTTATATATCATCTACATTATGTGAATTGCCTTACCTTTGACAGTACAACCTCGAAGCGAAGTGCACATCTTACCACTGAAATCACGAACGCTTCACTTCACCTCTCCTCTACATAGAGAGTCATTCACTAGGGGGCGTGGCCAGATGGGCAAACCACGTGACCCCATCGTCAAGCGTGTATCATTCTGATTACAGTACCTACTTGGGTGTGTCTACTGTATATTTACAGTGTTTTATACTTGTCATTTACGTCTCAAGGTATCGTGATTTGACAGCTTTGAATGCATTTTATTTTATAGTGCCATTTAAAGCTAGTTTAAGTATTGTTTTATACATTACTGAAAATGTACAGTAGACATAATTTAAGCACACCCCCAATCCTCATTATTAAAGAGATCTCATTTTTAATTATGTAAAAAAATATTATTAAAACTGCATTTATACACAATGTTAGTTAGGGTGACCATATTTTAGCTTTCCAAAAAGAGGACAGTGCGGGCGGGCGTGCCGGGTGGGGGACTGGGGTGTGGTTGGTTGGTGGTTAAAGTAATGCCGAAAGCGCCCAAAGTAGCGCAATCTCAAATATCAAAACTCAAAATATGTCATTTCCATACCTAATATACATATTTTACAGTCACTGTTATGCATATTGATCATAAACGCAGCTAAAAAGCTTCCTAGTGCCCCTTCTCGGGGAAGGGGCACTGGGCACTCTAACCATTAGGCCACGACTTCAGGGAAGTCGTGGCCTAATGGTTAGAGAGTCGGACTTGTAACTCAAAAGGTTGCGGGTTTGAGTCTTGTACCGGCTGGGATTGTCGGTGGGGGGAGTGAATGTACAGCGCTCTCTTCCACCTTCAATACCACGACTGAGGTGCCCTTGAGCAAGGCACCGAACCCCCAACTGCTCCCTGGGCGCCGCAGCATAAATGGCTGCCCACTGCTCCGGGTGTGTGTTCACGGTGTGTGTGTGTGTGTTCACTGCTGTGTGTGTGCACTTTGGATGTGTTAAATGCAGAGCACTAATTCCAAGTATGGGTCACTTGGCCACATGTCACTTCACTTTCACTTTCTTCACAAAACTTGACATCTATCTAGCACAGTTTTATCATAGGTAGAACGCAAAATGTTTCAATACAAGCATTTCAGTCAAATGTAATTTATGCAACATTTCAAATCTTTTAACCCTGGGGGGCAAATCAAGCCATGGCAACAGTTTAAAAGTAGCCCAATTCAATCGAGAAAAAATACAGCAGACAGGAGCTGCAGGAGTCAGATTTTACTGATCACGGGTTGAGAGGAGATGACTGACAGAACATGCTGGAGGATTTGCTGCTCAACAGATCCTGAGCTCATTGACAAATATCTGAAAAATATCAACATTTTTATAATAATAATTTTTATATATATACAGGTGCATCTCAATAAATTAGAATGTCGTGGAAATGTTCATTTATTTCAGTAATTCAACTCAAATTGTGAAACTCGTGTATTAAATAAATTCAATGCACACAGACTGAAGTAGTTTAAGTCTTTGGTTCTTTTAATTGTGATGATTTTGGCTCACATTTAACAAAAACCCACCAATTCACTATCTCAACAAATTAGAATATGGTGACATGCCAATCAGCTAATCAACTCAAAACACCTGCAAAGGTTTCCTGAGCCTTCAAAATGGTCTCTCAGTTTGGTTCACTAGGCTACACAATCATGGGGAAGACTGCTGATCTGACAGTTGTCCAGACACCACATACAGACGTGTCAAGGAATTTGGCTACAGTTGTCGTATTCCTCTTGTTAAGCCACTCCTGAACCACAGACAACGTCAGAGGCGTCTTACCTGGGCTAAGGAGAAGAAGAACTGGACTGTTGCCCAGTGGTCCAAAGTCCTCTTTTCAGATGAGAGCAAGTTTTGTATTTCATTTGGAAATCAAGGTCCTAGAGTCTGGAGGAAGGGTGGAGAAGCTCATAGCCCAAGTTGCTTGAAGTCCAGTGTTAAGTTTCCACAGTCTGTGATGATTTGGGGTGCAATGTCATCTGCTGGTGTTGGTCCATTGTGTTTTTTGAAAACCAACGTCACTGCACCCGTTTACCAAGAAATTTTGGAGCACTTCATGTTTCCTTCTGCTGACCAGCTTTTTGAAGATTCTGATTTCATTTTCCAGCAGGATTTGGCACCTGCCCACACTGCCAAAAGCACCAAAAGTTGGTTAAATGACCATGGTGTTTGTGTGCTTGACTGGCCAGCAAACTCACCAGACCTGAACCCCATAGAGAATCTATGGGGTATTGTCGAGAGGAAAATGAGAAACAAGAGACCAAAAAATGCAGATGAGCTGAAGGCCACTGTCAAAGAAACCTGGGCTTCCATACCACCTCAGCAGTGCCACAAACTGATCACCTCCATGCCACACCGAACTGAGGCAGTAATTAAAGCAAAAGTAATGTTTGCAAACAACTTTGTGTGTGTGTATATATTTCATATGATATTTTTATGACCTTTGCAATGTACTGTTTTGAACCAATATAATGAACATAGTCAGGTAGGTTATGAGATATGACCCAAATTAGAGCACTGTCCCTTTTAGGTGTTTTTAAGCTTTATTGTGAGTCACTATTACCATTACCTTTCTCCACAAAAGCTGGCATGCGGTTCTACTTCTGACACTGGAAATGTTCCTGTGCAAATTGGGCACTGGGCCTCAAGTGCCTACACATTAAAGACAAAAATGTATGCAGGGCAAATTTTGTAAAAATAATTGATAATTGACAATGATCAGTTTAGCTTTTGCTTGTGTACCTCCTGAGGGTGATTGCGACATTGGATGATGTTGCAAGGGGTTTAAAGTTATGCCTTGAAGATGTTGCCTGGGTTCTGGGTTCGGGCTCTATCCCGAGCTCGGAGCCCTGCCTCTGGACAGCACGCCAAATATGCTACTAATTGCTCAATCATATTATATGTTAGTGCGAACTCGTGAATCACCCTCATGTCGTTTCAAACCCGTAAGACCTTCGTTCATCTGCGGAACACAAATTAAGATATTTTTGATGGAATCTGAAAGCTGTCTGACCCTCCATAGACAGCAACACAACTGAAATGTTACCAAGTCCAGAAACATAGCAAGGAGATCTGTAAAATAATCCATGTGACATCAGTGGTCCATTCGCAATTATACAAAGCTACGAGAATACTTTTTGTGCGCAAAAGAAAAAAAATAACGACTTTATTCAACAATTCGTCTCCTCCGCATCACCCTGGTGCCATTTTGGAGAATATCCGCTGGACGTAAACAACATATGCTATTTCCTACGTTGTTGTGATTTGATCTGAACGGAAACAGCGTATCCGTGTGACGCAGCTGACACAGAACAGCATACGTTGTATACTCATCCAAAAGAGATTCTCCGCATATTGATAGAAGCCTCCTGATGCACGAAAATTATATGCAATATTAGAATGTTTGAGGGACTAGGCGAGACTAGACACAGTCCTCGCAGGGCTCTAAAACAAAAACGAAAATTCAAAAGCCAAATCCCTGACATTTTGGGCGATTTAGAAATCCCGGCCAGTGTTCTGAAAAAATAATGCTACCTATCAGATTATGCTACCAACACTGTATTTATCCTACTGTAAGGGTGGGTTTAGGGTTGGGGTAGGTGTACAAAAGCCTCACACCTTATATCACGATGGAAGCTAAATCTGATAGGTAGGCCTAGCACTTTTCGCTATCAAATTATGCTACCATCTGTTTTAATGGGAGGTAGCAAAATCTGACAGGGTAGCACAAATCGTCAGAACACCCCATTTTTTAAGGTCCAAAAAGAGGACGTATGGTCACCCTAATGTTAGTATTTGTTGTACTGCCTTCAGTTTAGGCTTAAATTTTAAGCTGTTTAACTACACACACACATATATATATACACACACACATATATGGACAATATCACTACTGTATTACAAGAAATCACCATTGAGAAAATGAAAATTGCAAAACACACAAGTTAGTAAAATGTCTGGATGTTTTACAGTAATGAGAATAGAAGGGAAATCTGAAATGAAAATTAATTCACAATGCAAAGAAATTGCAATGGTACAAAATAGGCTTCATATAATTACGTTTTTTTTTATTATTATTTTGCCACGAAATATGACCCAGACATATTTTGTTGAGATTCACCCATACAATATTACAGAAAGCATCATTCAAACCAGTTCAAGTAACAATAACATTTCGTAACAGTTCACTGACATACTGTAGTATGGTGTAGTAAAAGTTTTAATTTCATGAATTGAGACCAGTATGTTAAAAACTAATACTGAAAATAAAAACAGGGCCTCTCTAAAATGAGTTTAAGACCTTTAGACTTTACACAGATTGCTGGAATATTATACAAGGAAAATATCACACAAACAAATAATTTAGCAGAGTTTACCATTTGGAAGAATTGATTTTCTGTACATTTAAACTGATTACTAACAGTCTGCTATCTGTTGTACTGGTTCTGGATGCGTTTGATCGTTATGTTGTACTGTACGGTCTGCATTATCTTCATGATCACCTGTAAAATAAACACACACTTGTTTCAGCAAATCCGAAAGTACAGAAAACCCACAATTTATCATCAATACCAAATACTAAATATTTCAGAGCGGAGCATAACTACAGAAAATATATTCAATACAGAATTATTTTGATAATTATTTGAATTTGATACATACTGTATTTACACACAAAAAAAAAACATTTCCAAAGTTTTCAACTGAATATCAAAAGAGTCGTTTTTCAAACTTGCCTTACTTTTATTTGCTCAAGTTTAATTTCATCATGATATAACATTTCCCAGTTCCCAATTCTTTCAAAACAAACTCCTTTTGATACCATATCACAAATGTCTAAACAATATTCGGGACACCGCTGACTTACTGGATGGTATTCTGTGAATCTCTACAAGTGTGGTTGCGTGTCCGTTTGTCAGCGGAGGGAGTTGTGGAACAGTATCATGGAAAATTACCTCTTCATCTGAATCCACTAAACTCAGTATATCCCCTCTGTCATCATCTAAATGACTAGAAAGAAAATGTTACAAAGCCTCAGCTTCACACATCCTTGCCAGCGCATGTTATAGTATGTATGAAGACAATAAACACATATTTTAGAATAATGCTGACATATTACTACACTCTAAAAAATGCTGGGTTGTTTCAACCCAATGTTGGGTCAAATATGGACTAACCCAACAGTTGGGTTAGTCCATATTTGACCCAACATTGGGTCGAAACAACCCAGCATTTTTTAGAGTGCATGATTATTAATGCATTTTAATGTTTTGTGGTCATACTTACCTAAATCCTAAACCTGAAAAATAAAAATAAACATTTATACAAAGAATCCTTACGAAAAGAGTTTTATTTAGGCACTCAGTATGCAAAAATACTTACCAATACAAATTCTATCCCGCTTTGAATATATCGTTACACCGACAGTGATACCGATCATCATTATCAAAACGGAAACAAAGACACCAACCACGGCCCCTTTATTGTCTGCAGAAGCTGAGAACAAAGATTAAACGTTGTCATATTGCACACAGTCTGAAATTTATTTTATCACAAAGGGAAGAAGTTCACGTGGAGGGTGTTGTGTAATACTTTTGCAAAGGGAGAGGTATTACAGAGCAATGTCAGAAACATCTTGTCTGATCACATTCATGCACAGGTGTCATAGCTTTAGCATCACTACACTCTAAAAAAATGCTGGGTTAAATATAACCCAGCGCTGGGTCAAAACAACCCAATTGCTGGGTTTGTCCCTATTTTACCCAGCACTGGGTTGTATTTAACCCAGCATTTTTTAGAGTGTAGTATTTGAAGTATCTCCAGATCTGACCTGTGATGTATTTTTTAAAACATGCATCTCATTCTTAAACAACGGAAATCATAAGATTACTTGAATGCAAATAAAAAAAGTTAAAACTCAAGAATTAAATATTCAGACATATTACCGTCTTGTGACAGTGTGAAAAATAGGAATGGTCTAAAAATAGGTTTCATTATCTATTTTGAATTTGAGTACAAAATGTGATCTGGACATGTTTTAACTAGGAATAAAAGAATTCTTGTTATATTAAAAAAATAATAAGTATGGAGAAACATTCAAGTTTCTAACTTACTCTTCACAGTAAGATACACTTCCAGTTCTTTTGGACCAAGAGGGTTTATACTGTAGCAGTAGTAGATCCCTTCATCTTCCTTAGTTACATTGATTATAGTGAGATTGTAGTTGGGGTTATTATCAGACACAATATATTTGGAGGTGGTGTTGATGGTTTTGTTGTCCTTTCGCATCCAGACAGTCTTTGCCGGTGGCAGAGATTCGGTCTCAGTACAGCTGAGGGTGATATTGCTGCCCACCAAAGCGGTTACCATGGGATCTCCTAAGGGATACGGCATCTCTGGAAGACACATTAAATATAATGGTTTCAATTTAGTAAATTTAGCCAGAGATGCAGTGGAAGATGAAGGCAAGCAAAAACTCAAGCTGTAATATTCTGGGAGTGTTTAAAGATCAAAACTCAAAAGAACTGCACATATAGTGGCTGATTTGAAAGTGAAAGTGACCTGACATGTGGCCAAGTATGGTTACCCATACTTGGAATTAGTGCTCTGCGTTTAACCCATCCTAAGTGCACACACACAGCAGTGAACACACACACACCGTGAACACACACCCGGAGCAGTGGGCAGCCATTTATGCTGCGGCACCCGGGGAGCAGTTGGGGGTTCGGTGCCTTGCTCAAGGGCACACAACGTGTGCCCTTGCTCAAGGGCACCTCAGTCGTGGTATTGAAGGTGGAAGAGAGCGCTGTACATTCACTCCCCCCACCTACAATCCCTGCCAATACGAGACTCGAACCCACAACCTTTGGCCTATGAGTCTAACCATTAGGCCAAGACTTCCCAACTTGAAAGAAGTTTCATCGATTTTTTTGGAGACACACGTAACCCTGGCCCAAACTCACAACATTGGTTATGTTGGCCCACTCAAAGAAAATAAAGTTTCATTTGTGCTACTAAAAAGCTAATTTAAGCAAAAACTGGACTGATAGTTTAGATTAGAAAAATGTGATTACAAAAAACGGTGGGGTCGGTAAGACTTTTATAATGTTTTTGAAAGAAGTCTTTTATGCTCACCAATGCTGCCTTTGATAAAAAAATACAGTAAAACAGAAATATTATTACATTTTCAATTAACTGAGTTCTATTTAAATATTTTAAAATGTAATTTATTCCTGTGTTGACAAAGCTGAATTTTTAGTATCATCATTACTCCAGTCTTCAGTGTCACATGATCCTTCAGAAATCATTTTAATATGCTGATTTGCAGCTGAAGAAACATTTATTATTATTAGGGATGTAATGATTAACCGCGAGCCGGTTGAAAATCGATTGAGATGCTAAACAAATCGTGATTCAATTAGGGGTAGGAGTTTATATGGATGTATGTCTGAGGGGAACTTACTGTCTATAGAAAAATTTAGATGGTATTTTTTCTTTTCATCTTGCCATAAGTGCAGCGCTGCTTTGTTTTCAGCGGAAACCAAGGAAATGCTTTAAGCGCCACCTGCTGGCGGAGAGTGAATCTGCGTCTCGTACAGCTCGTCAGCTGTTTCGGTTTCATGCAGATATTTTTTATGTATAGTTTCACAAAACTGAAGTCAAATCATTCTGTTTTTGCTTCAGATTTCGAAATTATACAATCTAATTTAGATTACAAACTGCTCATGTTGCATGTATGCAGCATCTTTGTTTGGATCATGATTCAAATGTGTTTGCCTCTAATTTTAAATGAAAAAGAGCACAGACGAAGCCTTATTTTGTTTATACAAAGATATTTATTTTATTTGTGTTACTTATTTATTTGATTTGGGACTTGTTTTAAAATTTCAATTTATTATTGTTATTTACTTTACATTATATTTAAATTTTGTTATTTAGCAGACTAAACAAATGAGGACAACAGAAGCAATCAAAACCAACAAAAGAGCAATAATATGCAAGTGTTATATTAGTATATTATTATAGTGTTATATTTCAATTTCACAAAAAACGTGCAGCATTTTGTTCAAGCAATAATAAAAGGACACATTTGATTTATCATTTTTTTTCTTAAATCTCATTTTGTTAAAAAAAAATCGAATCATGAAATCAAAATCGTGAATCGAATCGTGACTTGAGTGAATCATTACATCCCTAATTATTAATAATGTTGAAAGAAATTGTGCTGCCTAATATATTTTTGTGGAAAATGTGATACCCTTTTTCTGGATTATTTGATTAATAAAAAGTCATTTTAAAAACAGAATTTATTTTAAATGTACATTTCTGGTAACATGATAAATGTCTTTACTGTCAATTGCTGAAATAAAAAAATCATTACACTGAGAAAGGTAAAACAACACGGAAGGTAAATCTCATTAAAACATGTCTATCACATTTTGCATAAAATCAAAGGAACAAAATCAAAACTGTAGTCCTATAGAAAAAATGGGTCTTACTGAGCTTAAAGGAGCAGGAATTCTCCTCTCCAGTCACATGATGTCCAATACACTTCACTTCCTCTCCACTATGCAATATAAACCACAAAGCTGAATTTTCAGCATCATTACGCCAGTCTTCAGTGTCACATGACCCTTCATGAATCATGCTGATTTGCTGCTCAAGAAACATTTCTGATTATTATCAGTGGTGTTGTACCCGCTCCATAATTTCCTGGTAAATGTGATACATTCCTTTGATGAATAGAAGGTTTACAAAAAGCATTTATTTGAAATGGATTTTTCTTTACGATCACTAGCAAGAGTCCTCGCTAAAGAAAAATATTCGTTTTATTTCAAAAATCTTCCTGACCCCAAACTTTAAAAAAAATGTTAAGAGGAACTACATTGTAATTGTAATTGTTGTGTTCGGTTAGTCGTTATGCATAGTGTCTATCCTACTCATCTAAGTCACATGGTGGCGGTTTTTCTAGCTTCATGCATTGCAGTTAAACCAGAAAAACCTGTTTGAAGTCGGACTCCCGATCTCACAGAAACCAGAGACATCTATTGCATATCAAAGCTTTCCATTGTCGCTTTAGCATGATTTAGATATCCATAGCACCATACCGGCAACTCGAAGCAGGATGTTTGAGAGAGTTTGCCATGAGCTGCCATCCTTTGTTTGGGATTCACATTCATATTGGCCTTCATCTATATACTGAAGGCCACTGATCCAAAGAGAGCCATTGTTTGAAATGGAAAGATGCTCTGATGGCTTCGAGGGGTTTTGGGTTGCAACAACAGCCCCATTTTTCTTCCAGCGATATAGAAGTGAAGACGCATTAACTGGCTGGTCCAGACACTGTAGTGTAGTATTCTCAGCCTTCTCTCCAGTAACATACCGCTGCACCTGCTCCTCTGAAACTACAGGAAGAAGGACAGAGCAATGTGGTTTAAAGCAGTACTGTGATCACTTACAAACATGCAGCAAAAGTAGTGTGGGAATACCATGTTTTTTGAATACGGTGCAATTGTAACACCTTGGTACTAGATCTTGTCAATATCATTCTGTACAATGGTTTCACTTACAAAAAAAGTACTATGGTACGTCCAAGGGGTTTGAACATGCACCATGGTATTTTTGAAAATTCCCATGTAAACACTATAGCAAATGACTTTGTAGTATCTATATACAATACATAAGAATAGCTCAGCATAATAGCTCATATAAAAGTGAAACCAGAATAGATTTTCCTGTCAACTCACCTGTTTGATGGGACAGAAGAAGCAGATGTAGAGCTATTGCCGATATGATCATTTTAGGATTGTAAGGATATCCCATCAGATTATGGGATCAAATATTTTCCTTGGCAAATTCGTTTGCTTCCTTTTGTTTCCCGGCAAACGCATCAAACCATTTTCTATGAATTAAATAAATAACCGGAAATTATTCCGATAAAATCGCGACCGTTCGAAACTCGCTTTGGGCTTCGAATCTTGTATATTTTGTGTCACGCTTGATTCATGTCCATCTTCAACCTGTTTACTTTCTTTCTTTCCCGGAAACTTTGAAATTGCTGTTTGACCACACCCTTCACCTGCGCTCTTAAAGAGACACACACCGCATTTAACGCACGCTTGCACGGTGCTCGAGTCTGACTCGAGTCTGACAGGTTGATCAAGCTCGCAACGTTAAGACTGGGGGTTCAGACCTGTATTTTACTATGCATATTATCCCTGAAAGCATCCCTCATATCCAATTTCCATTGCTTACTGTGGAAATTATGGAGGGCCAAATGACTCAAAATTAAACCATTATCTATCTATCTATCTATCTATCTATCTATCTATCTATCTATCTATCTATCTATCTATCTATCTATCTATCTATCTATCGATCTATCGATCTATCGATCTGTCTATCTATCTATCTATCTATCTATCTATCTATCTATCTATCTATCGATCGATCTATCGATCTGTCTATCTATCTATCTATCGATCTGTCTATCTATCTATCTATCTATCTATCTATCTATCTATCTATCTATCTATCTATCTATCTATCGATCTATCGATCTGTCTATCTATCTAAATAGCTTTAAATAATCTTTTGTGGGTATTTTCAGTCTAATTAATTTTGCGATTACTTAGATTAATTAATCGACACATTATGTAATTAATTAGATTAAAAATTGTAATCGACTTGATATATTTATATATGTATTTAATTATGTATTTAACGATTTATTTCTATATTTCAAAAAATGTATTAAATGATTTAATTTTGAGTAATTTAGCCCTCCATAGGAAATACATACCTTAGTTACTATGTAAATACATACTTTTTGTGGTTACACCTTCATAATCATGACATGACATCTACATAATCATGACATGACACATGTCATGAATATGAAGGTTTTTATGCATGTTTATGACAACTGTCATTAAGTGTCATTCACTCAGTTATGTAATTTTTAGTGCAAAGATGACATTGTTTTAGATGTCTTTGTTATGGGCTATGGTTAGGGGTAAGGCTAGGGGTAGGGTTAGGTCAAATAATGTCATATTTGCATTAAAAATGACATAACTGAGCAAATGACATTTAATAACAGTTGTCATAAACATGCATAAAACCTTCATATTCATGACATGTGTCATGTCATGATTATGTAGATGTCATGTCAGTCTTATGCACACCCCTTCAAGTAAAGTGTTACCCTTTTTTTACTTACAGTTGCATAAACAGTACATAAATGCACACATCTGTACATAAACCTACTGATCTTGATGTTTATTTTATTTTTTTATTTGAATGAATGAATGAATAAATAAATAAATACTATGTATATCAAGTAGTTCAATGCATTAAAGTATAGTACACATGTGCAAAATGTAACTTCAGTAATAGTTCATGTAAACACAGTAATAAACAAACATATGAGTGACTGTATTTTACTGTGGCCAATATTTGTAATAATTTTAAAATAATTTAAATACGTTTTAAATAATAAAAAATTATAATTTATAATTATATTTTTACATGACTTGTCCATTAGTTTTTTCGTATGTGAGAAGCCAAAGGCAAATGTTTCCACACTAATGGATAAAAAGTATCTAGTATTTATTGTTTTCATTTTATATTATATTGTTATTGTTTTGTTATGTTATGCTAATTGTTTATAAGGCCTACTAATATTTAGCATTCGCTTGGTCAAGTCTGTTCATGTGAAGGCGTTCCATTCCCTGTTGGAACCTGGTTGGAACGTTTCAACTTTTACCTCCACTAGAGAGTGCCAAAGCTTTACATTTCTGAGGTCTCGACATGTGTGCGACACTGTTTTGGTTCCCCCGCTTTTGGTGCCGGTGAAAATCAGTCCTCCAGACTTTCAACATGTCAGGCTGTAAGAAGCCGCGAGCTGTTGCAAACCCGCTGGAATCGACCATTACATCTCCGAGTGAAAGAATACTGAAAGAATGCCACACTTTATATATCGACAACGACAACGGTAAATAAAAACACATGTTGCTATTTGTCCGTTTGTGATCTAAAACATTATGAAACATTGTATGGTAACGTTACAAATCAGCTGGAAAGTTCAATTATCAAGCGTCCGACATATATAACGATGCTGTTAATTATATTTACACTAGTCACTCAATTCGTGTTATTGACTGTGTCTAAAAAAAATTACCTAGACCACTGAATCTCAACCTTTTGGCGTACCGGACCCCAGTCCAATTCAGAACCATCCCCAAGGACCCCCAGAATAAAATTTTCTCCTCTATGTATCATTTGTGTCTTTGTGTATAACAAAGTATAATTCAAGTTAGTTGACTTGTCCAGTATTTGGACATCAGCTATAATGGATTTTTCTTTAGTGGGAACATGTCATGTCAAAATATACAACATTTATACAAAAATCCATACTTTATACGGACCCCCTAGCCTTACGTCAAGGACCATTAGGGGTCCACGGACCCCTGGTTGAGAAACACTGACCTAGACAGTTTTAGACTTCATATGATATGGCAACATTACTATGTAGGCAGCTCACAGTGATTTGAGACACAGTTATGTTGACCAGTTGTCTCTGCATGTCACACTACTGTAGTCTATGCGTCAGTACAGAATATATACAGCAGGTATAGTACAGTATATGAAGAGTTCATTTGCAAAAACGGATAACTCAACAATTCTCAAAAATCACGTTTTTCCATTGTGCATTCCAATTAATCTCTGCAGTTGGGTTATTTCGATTAGGTTAAAAAATAACTAAAAATGACAGCTAAATAGCACAATAAAACACAATAAAAACACGATTGCATAATAAAAAAAACATGATTTTTGAACATTTCAAAACATGGGAGTTATCTGTTTTTACAAATAAACTCTTCATATGTAACTCCGCGATTATACAATATGAAATGTCCTTTACAGGGCCAGCAACATACAATTATACAAAAATATTCAGGTGCAAATTGCACGTTTGTATGCACATTTACTGTATAATACAGTAGCATCAAAGTACCATAGTATTATCTTCTTTGAATTGTTGCTGGAAAGCAATAAGGCATCATGTACTGATAATAAAGCTCCTTTTGTCTTGGTGTTTTTGACAGGATTGGTGAAAATTGCAGAGAGTTTGGGAGTGAGGCTGTTACCGCCACGGAAAAAGATTATAGTTATGATTATGGGAAACCATTCTGCTGGAAAAAGCTCTTTTATTAACTGGTAATCACACCTCTCACATCAAAAACACCTTGCATCCCTAACTGATTTCATAGAATCAGATCTGGAGATAAAGATTATACAGACTGATGAGAATAATAAGAATGATGTTTTCTTTTCCTGATTTTGTTGTTCTGTACCAACATCTTATCCTCTTATCCTTTTTGACTCCAAGGCCCCCTTTTGTGATTATGAATTTGAAAGATTATGAATAAGGACAAGGATTTAAAAAAAAAAAAAGTTTTACTCATAATTTCTACCCGATAAAATATTTTAGAGATTGACATAACTACAAAAAATATATACATTCATTATTGGCATTTTAAGATTTCATTAAGTTACATGATTTTTCAGGTCTAGAAATCATAAAATGAATTAAAATTAAAATCATTTTAAGTCATTTTGTGGCCCCCTGGTTGCAAACCACTGCATTCGACCATAGTTAAAAAAAATAGTTTAAAAAATGAGTAAAAAGTATGATTACAAACAAGGATACACTTTGTATATGAATATGAGGATAAAAATGATTAAAATCAAATCTGTCTTTCAGGTATGTGGAGGAGCACATACAGAAGACAGGTGTTGCCATTGAGACACAAGGCTTCACATTTATAACAAGTGGAAGAAAACGAGAGTCACTAACAGTAAGTACATTTATGTGCACACCAGAAAGCAGATTATTGTGAGAAAGCTGCTTAAAGGGATAGTTCACCCAAAAATGAAAATGTGATGTTTATCTGCTTACCCCCAGGGCATCCAAGATGTAGGTGACTTTGTTTCTTCAGTAGAACACAAACGAAGATTTTTAACTCAAACCGTATTATAATGGAAGTGAATGGGAATCATGGACCATTGACACTATTATCTACAATCTCAATTAGGAGTGTCAATGGTCCTTTTGAGAGATAGGTGGCGGTAATGCACTTATAAGTCTGCAATCCGCCGTAAAGCAAGAAGACGACGATGTGTCACACGCCGGCTGTCGAGAATGCACTCAGGACATTTCAGACATTGCGGTGCATCAGAGGTAAAAAAACCTATATAAATACTGTTCAGTTTCTTGCACAGACCGATCGTTTCATGTCTTTACACATCAATGTATCGTCACGAGCCGCAGGGTTTAATTTGGTTTTGTTTGTGTATGTTTTTTTTTACTCTCAAAGCCGTGATTCCCATTCACTTCCATTATATGACTGACAGACTGCAACGGTTTGAGTTAAAAATCTTTGTTTGTGTTCTACTGGAGAAACAAAGTCACCTACATCTTGGATACCCTGAGGGTAAGCAGATAAACATCACATTTTCTTTTTTGGGTGAACTATCCCTTTAAGGCGAACAGTTTACACTCTTGTATATGGTGCAAGGCAAATGGTTTTTATGTTTGATTTTGTTGGTACATTGATTACATTTTAGTATGCATATTCATCTGTTTCAGTCAAATGACTTTTTCCGTAATAAATTGTACAGAATTCAAGTTAGCATAGACCCTACTTTAGCTAACGTTATATTCATTTAATGCACAGTCCATCTCCAAATACCAGCGGAGGAGTGCAGGTAATGCATATTATCAGAGGTATACAAAGATGAATAGTGTATTCATGTGTTTTTATATTTACTGCCATTATTTTGACCTTCTGATGGTCATAAATATGGTGGATGAGTGGAAAAGTCACGTGACAGAAACAGATGAGAAGTGAAAGTGCATTTGTGAGTGCTGTTAATTATGGGGCAATTAATAACGACTCATGGGTCACATGTTGACCAGCAGGGGTTTTCTCTGGGTGTCATTCAATAAAAAGAGCTGCAAAGAGATCAATCACATGAAAGCACATTAGCTTAACCTGTTTTAATGAATTTCTGAAGCAACCCTTATTTGAATTTTTCAAGGACACCTTTTCCTGATCTCAGGATGGCTGTGAAAACCAGCTTTAGTGTTTATACAGAGACATAACTTTTAAAGAAGAGACTATGAACTGTTTGTTTGCTTTCAGCGACCAATAAGAATGTTGTAGGCTCAGATTCATTTAATAACTTTTTCAGTTTAAATCCGTTTCACAGAAAATCTGCATGTTTCCTCCTAAAATCAGAGCAGAAAATGTGAAAAAAATGACATTACCCGGTCCTTTCTCCACATTATTCCGTTCTCACTCAACTTTTCTCCTTAATGGCACAAGTCCAGAAAAAGCATTCTTGTGAGCAGATACAGAAGGAATCTCTGGAATTTTTTCTGCTGATTGAGGAGGAAATTCTTCTGAATTAATTTGAATACAGTCAAATGTGCCAGTAAAATACTGCTTGGATTAAGGCAGCATAAATTAGATCTACAGAAACAAAGATATCTTTAATAGACAGCAATTTGATTAAACAGAGAGAAAATATTGACTGTTTTTCTAAGAAAATAAATGAGTAATCTTACTTATAGTAACTTTATTGTATAATTATTATACTAATTATATTATATATTATACTATACTAATTATAATATAGTATAATAACTTTATAATAACTTTTTTGATGCTTTTTCTCAGCAAGGATGCATTAAATTGATCAAAAGTGACAGAAACTTTGTCTTCTATTGTTGTATTGTTCTAAAAAATATATATATTTTGAATTATGTTATAAAAATATATATAAGTAAATGCTGTTCTTTATAACTTTCTATTCATCAAAGAATTATGAAAAACAAAGTCCATCATAGTTTCCATAAAAATATTATGTAGCACCACATTTGAAAATATATTCCAATAGAAAACAGTTATTTTAAATAATAATATTTCACAATATTACTTTTTTGATTAAATAAATGCAGACTTGGTGAGCATAAGAGATTGTTCCATAAAAAGTTTTAAAAGGTCTGGAAATATCCAAAAGCCAAAGATTTCAACATGAATTCAAGCATTTATCATTAGGTTATTTTTCAAAGTCAAATTATCTGAGCTATGTCTACATGCAGAATGCAAAAAGGGATGCAAAAGTATTTAAGAGGAAATGCTTTGGCCAAAAGACAACCTGGACAAAACGACTAAAAAGGCAAAATTGTACATGCGTGCATGTGGCGAAAGAGCAGACCATATCACAGCTTAGTCAGTCGCTCCTTCTGGAAGCAAAGGGGTTTTCTTAAAGACACAGCGTCTTTTTTCCTTAACATATAGGGCTCTCCCTCTCTCTCTTTCCTTCACTGTCTCGTGAAGACCTCAACGTGAGTAATGCAATTACAGTGAAGGAGTGATGTGAAAGGATTATCAGCTCTTTACAGGAAGAGCCTTCCAGCAGAACAGGAAGAGAGCTGCAGCGTGGCCGAGAGTGTCACACCATCACCCAGCCTGCAGAGAGAAAGAGAGAGGAAAGAGAGGAAGAGCAGGGAGCCTCCCTACAGCGGGGCCTGGCTTCTGACTTCACACCACATTCTCCTCTTTAAATGTGTCTGATCTTTCCTTAATCAACATGTTTGCTTCTTTTCCTCACAGGGAAATGCAACATTACACCTTTACCCACATTTCAGACCTCTGCTGGAGTTCAAAGGTAGGAAATTTTAATAGAAGATTGATATGTAACTTTTAGTATGCTGTCAAAAGAATATATATATATATATATATATATAATAGATTAATATATGTTAGAACGTAGAATCTGTTCTATTTATTAATGTCTCAGTCCCTTTAAAATATGTTAGTGTGCTATATTATATATATTATGAATATGATTCATATATTTCAGAACCTTTGATTTTTAGTTTGTTTTTACCTTTGTTAATTACCTTTTTATTATTTAACTTTCCATTTTTTCATTGCAATTCATTTTTGTAGTTTTGCACAACATTTTTCTGTGCATATATGAACTATTCATGTTTGCCTATCAGATATGAATATTTCTTCTGTGCCATGCATATCGACTGAGAGTAAATGACGACTTCTAGGCGTTGTTGATTAGTGTCACATAGTAGCACACTAAAAAAGGGAATTTTCTATTGACTATTATGCGTGATATTAAACAGCCAAACTAGTTTTTAGTGCTGTTTTTCTCATTTATTACTTAGAAATTAGACTTGGTTTGAGGGAAATGTGTAGACGAGGCAGTAGCATCTATAGCTATGACTAACACCTCACACTGAGTCATGCAAGCGTATGTACAGCCAGCGCAGTATCCGCCTGAGTGCGTGAAACATAGCAACACATCTCATTCACATGCACCTCAATAAACTCCTTCTGGCTCTGCTGACTTAACACTTTTCGCTGTGTATTTATGTAACTGTTAAAACGAGAGTCCAGCTGGTGTCACAGCTAGACTGTATCGGAGTGATGGGTCTTCGTTGGTGTAGGTGAGTGGTCTTTGGGTGTGTCAGAGGGCATCATTACCGCACAATGATCGTACAGTATTCCTTCAGTGGGCAGTGTGGGTTCACCCGGTGCAGAGAACCAGAATGAGTCATTCACATTGACAACGGTGCAGCATCAGTGGGGTAGATGTCTTCCCACATTACTGCTACAGAGAACGTACAATTGATAGTCAACAACAGGAACAAATATGAAATGAACAATAAAAATAGCATTTTGTATAGCCATTGCATATTACAAAACTTCAAGTCAGAGTCAAAACCTGACAAAATCATGACATGCATTCTTAAAACATACTATTTAAACAGTAAAACATGCATGCATCTTTTTTATTGTAAGTATAAACCATCATTTTCTGAATTTCATTCTACTTTGTTTACTCAAATTTATGAGCATGAACGTATTGCAGTTGTCTTCTATGTTCCTGGGAATGTCTATAATGTGTCTCATTGAAGGTTTTAAACGTCTGTGTTGGTCTTCAGGATGTGGGTTTGTGTAGGAAAGAATAATGAGATTCGCGATTGGTGCATTGTTTGGGTGTGGTTTTGGCTGGTTTGTCTTATCTCAATAACTTTGACACTATCATCATGACTCGGGTCTCTCCGCAGTGGTGCTGCTGTGCGGTTTGGAGATGACGCAGCACTTTCTTGACCTTTGACTTTTCCTCAGTGGACTAGATCCCTTAGTATCTCCTTCCACCTTTCAGCAGCAAAGTTGGACGCGTTTCTCCAGTTACCTTTTCACCTTTAAAAAGACTCAAAGATTTCTTAATAATCCCTGGTTATTGAGCCTATATCACATGCACATGACTACATCTGATTTTAATTACATAGCATCTGTAGAATGAAATAACTACATGGATATGCTACTGTTCAAAAGTTTGAGGTCAGCAAGCTTTTTTTTATTTCGATTTTTTTATATACATTTATTCAGCCAGGATGAATTAAATTGATCACAATGAAGGCAGAAAAGACATGTAATGTTACAGAAATGCTGTTCTTTTGAACCTTCAATTCAATTCATCTGAAGAAAAAATGTATCAGTTTCCACAAAAATATTATTGAACACATCTGTTTTCAACATCGATTAATCATAATAAAAAAAAATATTTAAAAAAAAAAATATATATATATTTCTGGATCATGTGATACTGAAAATTAAGTTCACCTTTTAAAGTATATTCAAATAGACAACAGTTATTTTAAATTGTAATAATATTTTACAATATTACTGTATTTTTAATCAAGCAAATGCAGCCTTAGTGTGCATAAGACACTTTCAAAAATATTTACATAATTACATAAAATTTACAATATATTTATTTAGATATTTATTCAAACTCTTGATTGGTAGTGTATATGATGGTGATCAACAAAACAAAAATAATACATCTGATCATCCACGTTTATTTTATAGCGCCAAAGTAATTTTAGGAGAAATATCAAATCTTTCTCGATGAAACCTCTGAACAATAATGTTCAAAATCTGAGGATTTTCTGAAATGAGAAAGAGAGAGCAGTTAAGAGACAGAGAGAGATGGACAGACAGATTTGAGGGTGTGTTGGTGCACCTTTGTTGAATGTTGATGAGACAGAACAAGACGGGTTTGTGCGAGATCTTGCACAACTGCAGCCACTATCTGAAAGAGCTTCAGTGTGAACCGCAGATGTGTTGTGAAGGTAGCACAAACATTTGATGAGACCTGACATATAGTTACTATGCAGATTCAAGGTGTGATATTACTTTTCTAAACGATCTAACTGGTGGATGATAAAAACAATATTTGACTAAAAAACCACCCCCAAAAAAATGAGCAATTGCACATCAGCGTGCTAAAATCATTGTGAACATGTAAGCAACCATAAAGCAGGCATTGTGGCAATGACAGAAGCACCAATCGCTATCTTTAGAAAATGTAAAAATGTAGGTTTATTTTATTTACATGCTTTCAAAACTCTTAGCGTGTGAATATTGGCTGGCTGGCGTTGCTTCACAGTCGTTCTTCACTGGCTAGCTTTATGTGGCTCCACCTTAAAGCTGCCAGTTGAAGAGCTGTTGTGGGTGACAATAACAACAGACCACCAGAGGGGGCGTGGTCTAGAAAACTGTACGAGTCAATCAGAATTCATGAACATGTTTTATTAATCAGATGGGTTTTTCCCCCTAGAATTATACTTTTGAAACATCAGATTGTTGTTATAATGATGAATCTGCACTTAGGGTTGTGTTTCTAATACCAGCTTGAGACTTTAGTCTTTGCAACTTCAGGGATCTTATCTATGCACAATCAGCTTGTAACAACTCCAAAGAGAAAGGAAAACTTGAAATTGCATCATATGACCCCTTTAATAAATGCTATAATAGTATATAAATATTACTATACCAACACTGACAAAAATAATGCTGGATATACACATTTAATCATTTAAAATAAAATGTTCTAGAAAGTTGTTAAGACCATTTAAAATGATCAGGAGAATTTAAAATGTACAGTCTTTCTTGTCAGAGACAATGGACCAAAAACATATTGATGACTTTTGTAACAAGTAGCAAATCTAACTAAATTAAAGGATATTTTCTATTTTAGAAAAAGAAACCACACAAAGGTTAGAGTAACACTTTTCTTCACATTTGACCTATCTGTATTTTCAGGTGAGCAGGCGGACCTCATCTTTGTGTTTTTTGACCCGATGGGACAGGCATTGTGCAAGCGTACATTGAACATTGTTGAGAAGTTGAGTGAGAAGTGTGGAGACAAACTGCGCTTTTACCTGAGCAAAGCTGACGAGGTTGGACGAGAAACAGACAGACAGGTGTGTGTGTGCACCTCGACTGCCCTTAAAGTCAATATAAACGTACGAAAACATCTTACCTCAGTACACTGATATATTTCTGTCTGGACTTACAAATGTAATATGGTAATTCCAGTCTCGCTTCAATCTGTACTCCTGATCTTCTTGCCATAATAGTTTGTTCTCTGACAGGAAGCCAAACAGGTGCTATTACAAATCCAATCCTCTGGGGTTTCTCTGTCACTTTAAACCTATTTAGCATTAACCCATCTTAAGGTCAAATGTCTCAGTCGGTGTTGGTGTTGATTTTATTCCCACAGCGAGTGATGATGCAGATTGTCCAAGAGCTGTGCCGGAGACCTGGACTCAACAAATGTGGCTTCGAAATGCCCACGATATACATCCCCAACCCTCAAAAAGTAAGAGATGATGGTAGCAGATTGCTGTGCTGGTTAAATGTCCATGGTTTTCCTCCTAGAAGTGACATGAGTAATGGAAGCCTGCCCATGCTGCACTGCTGTGTCAGAGGAAATGGATTTATGTCTCTCTGCAGCATTTACATTAATTAGTTCGTTCTGTCAGCAGAGACACTTCTCTTAAAAGCCCAACTTAAAGGAGAAATGGACTGATGCTAATACGACATAAAAGATAAACTTGATTTCAGGCTGCTTTATAATGCACTACCGTTTAAAAAAATAAGAATTTTTTTAAATACTTTTATTTGCATGGACACAAATTAATCAAAATATACAGATGTTTATAATGTTACAAATATATTCAAATAAATGCTGTTGAACTTTCTATGCATCAGAAAATGTTGGTTTCCACAAAAATATTAAGCAGCAGAACTGTTTTCAACATTGATATTAGTAAAAAAAAAAAAAAAATTCTTGAGCACCAAATCAACATTTTTCATCTGCTAAAAATGCAGTTGTTCACGTCCTTAAAGGGTTAGTTCACCCAAAAATCATTAATTACTCACCCTCGTGTTGTTCCAAATCCGTAAGACCTTCGTTCATCTTCGGAACACAATTTAAGATATTTTTGATGAAATCTGAGGGTTCTCTGACCCTCCCATAGACCGCAAGGTAACTACCACGTTCAAGGTCCAGAAAAGTACCAAGATGATCGACAAAGTAGTCCGTGTGACATCAGTGGTTCAACTGTAAAGTTACGAAGCTACGAGAATACTTTTTTGTGCAAAGAAAACAAAAATAACGACTTTAATCAAAAATAACTGTGGCGGCGCCAGCTCTGACCCAGATCTGGCGTGTTGACGTCATTAAGCCAGATCTGGGTCATCGCCGCCACACGCTCGCGTCATGATACTGTCTCTGACCCTCCCATAGACAGCAAGGTAACTACCACGTTCAAGGTCCAGAAAAGTACCAAGATGATCGACAAAGTAGTCCGTGTGACATCAGTGGTTCAACTGTAAAGTTACGAAGCTACGAGAATACTTTTTTGCGCAAAGAAAACAAAAATAACGACTTTAATCAAAAATAACTGTGGCGGCACCGGCTCTGACCCAGATCTGGCGTGTTGACGTCATTAAGCCAGATCTGGGTCATCGCCGCCACACGCTCGCGTCATGATACTGACGTGAACGCGCGTCCTCAAGTGACGCAGTAGAGATGAAAATGTAGAATAAAGTCGTTATTTTTGTTTTCTTTGCGCAAAAAAGTATTCTCGTAGCTTCGTAACTTTACAGTTGAACCACTGATGTCACACGGACTACTTTGTCGATCATCTGGGTACTTTTCTGGACCTTGAACGTGGTAGTTACCTTGCTGTCTATGAAGGTTAGAGAGCCCTCAGATTTCATCAAAAATATCTTAAATTGTGTTCCGAAGATGAACGAAGGTCTTACTGGTTTCAAACAACACGAGGGGGAGTAATTAATGACAGAATTTTCATTTTTGGGTGAACTAACCCTTTATTTTATTTTTTTCAATGGCAATGCCAATATGCATATGCGGCTTTGTTGGTAATGACCATAAAATAATTCTTCATTCCATTAGTCCACTTTTTGCTTTACAATGTTATTAGATATGATACTACTACTATAGATAGTTGATGAAGTGAATATAAAATGATTTAAGTTTTGTTTTTGTGTGTTTGTGTGTGCAGCCCAGCAGATGCATCAACCAGATTGATGAGGTTTGTGAGACCATTGAGAAGAGCATAAACCAGGCAGTGCAAAAAACACTTGACCAGCTGGAGAAAGACTGTAACCTGATCATCTCTACCATCAACCATACACTGGAACAGGACCGGTACACATCCATCCATCCTCACTATATCACACCATCTGCTCTGCATCATGACTCTAGAGCTCATATATGTAATGTTTATCAGCTTTGCATGTATTTGTCTTCCCTCAGGATGAATGTGAGCAGTAATAAAAGCAATCGTTTTAATTCTTTCCTGTGTGGAGTTGGGGGAATCTTCCTTCCATCGCTCTTCATCCTCAGCTTCATCATCAGCACCTTCGCTCCAGAGGAACTGGACTCTCTTGTTGGAGAGGGATTGGCTAAAACGCTCTACTTTTCCACAGTATGTTCTTATTTTCATGTTTTCTGGAGATTAAGATCCAATCACAGGTGAATCTGTTTTATTTTGTCTGTGTACCTGTGTGTGTTTATTAGGGAATAGTTGTGTATCTGTGGGACTGGATTCCTGAAGATTGGCAGATAATGTTTGTGATCATCTTTGGTGCTCTGTGCTACTTTATGTTCTTCTTGGCCAAGTATTTTGCACGGTGAGGAAAATTGTCTCTAAATGTTTTGTTTTATTGTCACAAGGGGGCACCATAACTCTGACATTGTTTACTTTTTTTATTTATTTGACACTTTATCTTTTGGCTTTGGAAGAGCTATTTATTCAACAGTGTACAATGCAGTGTGTAATGTACACAGTGGAATAGCCAGATACTACAATCAAATAAAATAATTAATTAAAAATCAATATATAATAGAGTATATAGCATGAAATAAGATATCCCACAATGCAATGCACTTAACTTGACTTAACTTTTTCCAGTGCAACATATTAAGCTTTTTTTACATCATTTTCTCCACTTTCACAATGCAAACATACATTTGTACATACTGCAAATTTGTTCACAAGACAATACTCGCAGAATTCAATATGCATGTAATGAGGTCTAGTGACAAATATGATCATTTGCATTATGCTTACTATTTTACATACTATTTTGAAAGGTCAAGTTAGTGTCACCAAACAGAATGGCAAAATAATGACCTGCCTGCATCACACTGCATCTCCTTCATACTAATATGGTAGCACTTTAGATTCTGCATGAGCTTATTCTTGATCCCTTAACCTTCCGCAATACCTAAACATAACTACTATAAACAACTACTTTACTTGCTATCAACAGCAAGCAGAAAGCTTTTTATAACCTACACTCACTCAGGGATTTTACCAGAAAAGATTTTTGATTTTTCTATCAAATGTTAATTTAAAAAATCTTGTATAATTTTAACTGCGTTGTTTTTATTTTGTGTTTATTTTTGTAACTCTTGTATTATTCCAAGTCAATTTTTGCCATGAAGTTAGCTTTAGATGCTACTTCGATTACTACAACTACTACTGCTTACTATCAATAAGCAGCAAATTAGGAGTTTATTAAGGGAAGACGCTTAAAAACCTTAATCTAAAGTAGCATTAATATATATTAATATATGTCAAGATATACAGTATCTGAAAAATATATCAAGATTTGAATCTAATGCAGTCAATGAATGCTAGTGTTTAAACGTTCAGTATACTGTGCCACTTACTGTAATTCAATTCTTGAGCTGATTTCTATTTTTTAATGGTCACTTCATCAGTTTAACAGCAGCCCTCTCAATGCTCTGATCTCCTTCAGTCAGGGCAGTAAGACGCTGACTAAAAGAGAGAAGAAACAACTGGCAGAGTACAGTGACTACATCCAGGATATCGTCAAATCCAAGAAGGTACGACATACTTTAGGCATCATTGTGAATATCATAATTACACTGTTTCTTTAGCCATTCATTTTCCTAAAGATGTACATTAGTCTCACAATCCTTGCTTGTGTTGAAATTTACATTACTGTTCAAAAGTTTGGGGTCTTGAAGTTTTTACATGTATTTATTTATTTATATTCAGCAAGTATGCATTAAATTGATCAGTGTAGACATTTATAATGTAACAAAAGAATTATATTTCAAATAATTGCTGTGTTTTTTGTAACTTACTCATAGGATCTTGAAAAAAGTTTATCATGGTTTTCCAAAAAAACACTTTAAGCAGCAGAAACTGTTTTCAACATGAATAATAATATCAAATGTTTCTTGAGCAGCAAATCAGCATATTAGATTGATTTCTGAAGGATCATGTGACACTGAAGATTCAGCTATGCATGACAGGAATAAATTACATTTTAAAATAGAAAACAGTTATTTTTAAATTGTAACAATATTTCACAAAAATTCAGCTTTAGCGTTAGTTCTGGTAGGTCACGTGAGTCAAGCTTGCATGATTCTCAGCTGATCACATCTACCTATAGGAATACGACACATATCGCGGCATTCCTATATAAGCTCTATTCAGTATTATTCAGCAGCTTTTCAGCTTGCTACGGAGCAAATTACCCTCCTCCATCCCCAGCTCCACCTTTCGCCACAGTCAGGACTTAGCTTTCTGATATTCCTTGCTAATCAGACTCCTTTATCTTGAATAAAGTGTTACACTTAAATATCATTGAGTACATTAATGATATCTGCCTTGTTCTGTTCTGTTAACCTTGGGGGGGTTATTATTGCTGCTCTCCCTGCTCATTCATGACAGGCTGCATGGAAGGGCAGGGAGGTTTTTGCCCAGAACAGAACCATACCGCCAAACCAAACTTTATGCTAAGTATCTATCATTTTGACGATAGTGGTCCTGACAGAATGACTGTTTTAACTGCATATTTGATTGAATGCAGCCTTGATGAGCATAAGAGACTTCTTTCAAATACATGATAAAATCTTACCAACACCAAAAATTTGAACAGGAGTTTGTTTCGCTAGTGTTTAGAATTTAAACTGAAGTAGCAAAAATTGTGCGAAAGTGATTCATTACTTAATAAATTCTTTATTCATTTCTGTGAAATTGTTAGTTTAATCCCATCCACTGCTTATTTTCAATTTACAAATGTTAAAATGTTGTAAAAAATGATTATTAATATGACTTTTTATAACTGTTATACAATTTAATATAGTTTGTTCCTGTGTTAATTTAGAGTAAAACTAAAAACCATTAAACCAGAGCAGTTTAACCAGCTTGGCTTGACTTTGAGACCAGCTAACCACCTTAACCTCCATGTTGGTTTTTCAGCAGAGATGTGAGAGAACTGAAAACTGAACCTGCGTTTGAAATGTAAGCCTTTCAAAGGATTCCGTCTTCTAATCTTGTAATATTTGTCATCTTTATCTTAGCGGAAGCTGTATGAGGAGTATCTTCGCCAGTGTGCTGCAGAGTATGATTTCTGAAGGAAGCCTGCATGACAGCCATCGGTCACATCAGAGTCGTCGGAATAATTCATATGAAGCACATCCCACAGCAAAATCCCCCGAGTTAAATCAACTCTGCTCAGAGTACATATTGTCCCAATCTACAGAGTGTTAAAGTAACACTGAAGCCGAGTTAAAGTTAATGGGACAATTAAGCGATTAAGGAAGTAATGATTGAGCACTAGTAAAGAAAACCCACTGTTAACAATGTTGAACATGAACAACTACTGCTCAGGCTTTTAGACATGAAAACCTACCACACAATCCTCAACAGTGGTAACTCTGCTTCAGTGTTACTTTAGCACCCTGTAGATTGGGACAATGTGTACTCTGAGCAGAGTTGATTTAACTCGGGGGATGCATGTGTAAAACAATGATGTAGTTTCATATTTACATGAGTGAGAAGAATAACAAATCAGTGCCTTTTTGTTAAGTGTGAATAGTGTTGAACAAAATGTGATATACAAACATGACCTCAATATTATCTTACACCAGCTAGTTTTTCTATATGAGTGTGTATATAATGTAGCTTATTTATCCAATAAAGCTACATTATCACCATGTAATGACATAATTCTGAGACATTAGCCTGGTTTCTGTGGCCTTCTTTTGATCTCCAGGAGCACTGTGGGAGAAACCAAAGGTACCAAATTCAACCTCATATACTCTTTACACAGTGTTTATATTATTAAGACACATTTCTACTTTTTATAATGTAACAATGAAGAATTTCTCCCAGCAGCCACAGAAAAAGCACTCGACTAACTTGAGGTCTTTGTGTCATTCATATGTATGTGAATGTACCGTTGCATGTTTGTCTATGTATATGCCATTTAAATGTGGTTTTAAAATGATTGTTTTGTAGTGTTCTGAAGTGATGCTGCCTAAAAAGGATAACATTTTAGAATTATTCTCTTAGGGCATTGTTTTATGAATACTAAGGACTTGCATCTTTTTTTTTTTTTTTTTAGAAATAGCTGGGTTTGATGTAAACTAAGTGAGTCAGTTTTTTACCCATCCATGTATACAGGGTGGAATCATGCGCGGATTTAATTTCATTATAAATTTTTTTTATTTTATTTTATTAGCTCATTTATTTTTCAGCTTTTTAAATGTAAGAAACTGTAGCACTTCCATGACTTTTAAATGAACATGCATTTACCTCAGTGTTGCAAAAATGCCTTTTATTATGACTGCGATAATTCAGATTTCATAGCATATTGTTATACTGATTTTCCAAATGGCTGTTATTTTAAATTATTTTTTTTTATAGCTATGCTGATTTTTATCTTGCTGTGTTTTTGGTGAGTATATTTGAAAGAACAAGCAGCCCAATAAAGCGTTATAGCAACAAATTTATTCATCTTATTATTCCACCAGAACCTGTCCCATATGACTGAAACCTCCAATCCCTGGCTTGTTAGGGCTTATCTAGTGTTCAGTATCATGTTTGTCGCTAGACTTGCTTGTTGCTGTAAGCTATTGGTTGTTACTGCAAGTGCTGGTACTTAGTTAATCTTGCAACAGTAAGAAGCTAATGTTTAAGTTGTGGTTTAGGCCATCCGATTGTTCTTGAAATATGCTTGCTGCTTATGGCTCATCTAGTATTGGGAATGTTATTTCCTTAAGTTCCTGACTACTGTAACATGCTGTGATTAAGCAAGCAACATGCTTGTTGCAAAGCTATCTAGTGTATTGGTAAGAATTTTTATCTATGCTCACGCGGGTTGTCGGATTGAGGACACGTAACACACGAGTACAAATGTCAATGGGAGACGGACAACCTGTAAACTGATGAGTTGATTTGAGTTATTATATGCTGTTGTTGTAGTCTTTTTAAATGGATGCTGAAGCTTTTAGGCAAGGTAGAATGTGATATCTGATCCGTTCATTGCTCGCTTCTATGGCTGCAGTACGCTGTTTGCTGCCAATTCTAGTGGGTTTTCTGCATCTTTTTCAGGTATTGCATTAAAGGGGCTTGCTGCTCTTCTTAGCTGCTTATAAAGAGCACCCCTTTGCTGCAACTCTCCTCCGGTAAGGGGCTTGCTGCTCTTCTTAGCTGCTTATAAAGAAGAGCACCCCTTTGCTGCTACTCTCCTCCGGTAAGGGGCTTGCTGCTCAGCTGCTTATAAAGAAGAGCACCCCTTCGCTGCCTTCTACTGTAAGTTGCTGCTACCCCAGTCTCTGTTATTCCAGAAGGATATGCTTCTTTCAGAATGCCATTGGTTGTGGTTTGGGCGGTTCTGGCCTATCGTTGTGTTGGGGGGTCCGGGCCTATCGTTTGTGTTGGGGGGGTTATTATTGCTGTTCTCCCTGCTCATTCATGACAGGCTGCATGGATGGGCAGGGGGGTTTTTTGCCCAGAACAGAACCATACCGCCAAACCAAACTTTATGCTAAGTATCTATCATTTTGACGATAGTGGTCCTGACAGAGATTAAGCTTTAGCGTTAGTTCTGGCAGGTCACGTGAGTCAAGCTTGCATCAGCTGATTCTCAGCTGATCACATCTACCTATAGGAATACGACACCTATCGCGGCATTCCTATATAAGCTGTATTCAGTATTATTCAGCAGCTTTTTAGCTTGCTTCGGAGCAAATTACCCTCCTCCATCCCCAGCTCCACCTTTCGCCACAGTCAGGACTTAGCTTTCTGATATTCCTTGCTAATCAGACTCCTTTATCTTGAATAAAGTGTTACACTTAAATATCATTGAGTACATTAATGATATCTGCCTTGTTCTGTTCTGTTAACCTTGGGGGGGTTATTATTGCTGCTCTCCCTGCTCATTCATGACAGGCTGCATGGAAGGGCAGGGAGGTTTTTGCCCAGAACAGAACCATACCGCCAAACCAAACTTTATGCTAAGTATCTATCATTTTGACGATAGTGGTCCTGACAGAATGACTGTTTTAACTGCATATTTGATTGAATGCAGCCTTGATGAGCATAAGAGACTTCTTTCAAATACATGATAAAATCTTACCAACACCAAAAATTTGAACAGGAGTTTGTTTCGCTAGTGTTTAGAATTTAAACTGAAGTAGCAAAAATTGTGCGAAAGTGATTCATTACTTAATAAATTCTTTATTCATTTCTGTGAAATTGTTAGTTTAATCCCATCCACTGCTTATTTTCAATTTACAAATGTTAAAATGTTGTAAAAAATGATTATTAATATGACTTTTTATAACTGTTATACAATTTAATATAGTTTGTTCCTGTGTTAATTTAGAGTAAAACTAAAAACCATTAAACCAGAGCAGTTTAACCAGCTTGGCTTGACTTTGAGACCAGCTAACCACCTTAACCTCCATGTTGGTTTTTCAGCAGAGATGTGAGAGAACTGAAAACTGAACCTGCGTTTGAAATGTAAGCCTTTCAAAGGATTCCGTCTTCTAATCTTGTAATATTTGTCATCTTTATCTTAGCGGAAGCTGTATGAGGAGTATCTTCGCCAGTGTGCTGCAGAGTATGATTTCTGAAGGAAGCCTGCATGACAGCCATCGGTCACATCAGAGTCGTCGGAAAAATTCATATGAAGCACATCCCACAGCAAAATCCCCCGAGTTAAATCAACTCTGCTCAGAGTACATATTGTCCCAATCTACAGAGTGTTAAAGTAACACTGAAGCCGAGTTAAAGTTAATGGGACAATTAAGCGATTAAGGAAGTAATGATTGAGCACTAGTAAAGAAAACCCACTGTTAACAATGTTGAACATGAACAACTACTGCTCAGGCTTTTAGACATGAAAACCTACCACACAATCCTCAACAGTGGTAACTCTGCTTCAGTGTTACTTTAGCACCCTGTAGATTGGGACAATGTGTACTCTGAGCAGAGTTGATTTAACTCGGGGGATGCATGTGTAAAACAATGATGTAGTTTCATATTTACATGAGTGAGAAGAATAACAAATCAGTGCCTTTTTGTTAAGTGTGAATAGTGTTGAACAAAATGTGATATACAAACATGACCTCAATATTATCTTACACCAGCTAGTTTTTCTATATGAGTGTGTATATAATGTAGCTTATTTATCCAATAAAGCTACATTATCACCATGTAATGACATAATTCTGAGACATTAGCCTGGTTTCTGTGGCCTTCTTTTGATCTCCAGGAGCACTGTGGGAGAAACCAAAGGTACCAAATTCAACCTCATATACTCTTTACACAGTGTTTATATTATTAAGACACATTTCTACTTTTTATAATGTAACAATGAAGAATTTCTCCCAGCAGCCACAGAAAAAGCACTCGACTAACTTGAGGTCTTTGTGTCATTCATATGTATGTGAATGTACCGTTGCATGTTTGTCTATGTATATGCCATTTAAATGTGGTTTTAAAATGATTGTTTTGTAGTGTTCTGAAGTGATGCTGCCTAAAAAGGATAACATTTTAGAATTATTCTCTTAGGGCATTGTTTTATGAATACTAAGGACTTGCATCTTTTTTTTTTTTTTTTTTAGAAATAGCTGGGTTTGATGTAAACTAAGTGAGTCAGTTTTTTACCCATCCATGTATACAGGGTGGAATCATGCGCGGATTTAATTTCATTATAAATTTTTTTTATTTTATTTTATTAGCTCATTTATTTTTCAGCTTTTTAAATGTAAGAAACTGTAGCACTTCCATGACTTTTAAATGAACATGCATTTACCTCAGTGTTGCAAAAATGCCTTTTATTATGACTGCGATAATTCAGATTTCATAGCATATTGTTATACTGATTTTCCAAATGGCTGTTATTTTAAATTATTTTTTTTTTTATAGCTATGCTGATTTTTATCTTGCTGCGTTTTTGGTGAGTATATTTGAAAGAACAAGCAGCCCAATAAAGCGTTATAGCAACAAATTTATTCATCTTTTTATTATTCCACCAGAACCTGTCCCATATGACTGAAACCTCCAATCCCTGAGTTAGTACCAAAGAAAAGCTATAGGAGGTCAGAGCTACAAGAAGCATTCGTTATTATTGCGTACAATCTAAAAAACAATCAATCAGTCCGTCATCAATAAATCATTTTACGATTAGTCAGAAAATACAAGCCTCTTATAATACGAGCATTTCTATAGATAAAGTTATAGCTTTTAAATATTTGTCGTCTTGTGCAATTTACTAGCAGGGCAACCACAGTTCCCATGAGCAAGAGGTATATTGTCATTGTTTCAGGCCAGTCCTGGTGCATGGGGTCATACTTCAGTTTGGGGTGAGAACATTCAAAATGACAGTATCGCTTTATTGCCATGGAGATTATACTGTAAATTTGAACTTGAAATACTTCATGGCTGGAAGAATTCAATAAAAGATTCAGCGATTCATGAAGCCCGTCAATAACATATCCAGGTCATAGCTTACCTCAAAATCATAAAAGAAAATATATATATATAGCAAAGAAAATAACGTCTAAAAATATACTGTATTACAGTAATAAGTGAAACATTGAAGTGAGGAGGAATGTGCTTAATTCTCGTGAAAATAATGCCCTCAAAATGTGAAAAAAGAAATGTTGATATATGTATGATAATACTATATCACACATTGTGATGTATGATAACACTATATCATACATTATATTTGATTTATATTCATAGACATTGACATATGGACCTTGTTACCTTCCCTGAATAATGATCCCACAGATCCTTTGGGAGAGTCTTAATGAAAACTAATGTCCTATGCATATGAATTATCATGCATCTGCTCTCTACATCTACAAACTGCCACAAGCGAAGCTGCATATTTTGATGTGAACCAGACATCAGCTCTGTTCTCATTCCCATAGCCTGGCTATTCAGTAGAAAAAGTGCAGTCATATTGTTTCTTGTTACCTTCCCTGAATAATGATCCCACAGATCCTTTGGGAGAGTCTTAATGAAAACTAATGTCCTATGCATATGAATTATCATGCATCTGCTCTCTACATATACAAACTGCCACAAGCGAAGCTGCATATTTTGATGTGAGCCAGACATCAGCTCTGTTCTCATTCCCATAGCCTGGCTATTCAGTAGAAAAAGTGCAGTCTTATTGTTTGAATGTATCTTCAGTTAACAGCTATATACAAAGTCACATGTACAAAATAAAATATGACAATTCCCCTTAACCGCTCTCCTGTGAACATTGTGTACAGGCAGATGCTTCATGCAAAAGATTCGACCAACCCGCGAGAGAGAGAGAGAGAGAGAGAGAGAGAGAGAGAACTG
>NW_015505440.1:410802-412404 GCF_001515645.1 Sinocyclocheilus grahami | reverse complement strand
TTTGATTTATATTCATAGACATTGACATATGGACCTTGTTACCTTCCCTGAATAATGATCCCACAGATCCTTTGGGAGAGTCTTAATGAAAACTAATGTCCTATGCATATGAATTATCATGCATCTGCTCTCTACATATACAAACTGCCACAAGCGAAGCTGCATATTTTGATGTGAGCCAGACATCAGCTCTGTTCTCATTCCCATAGCCTGGCTATTCAGTAGAAAAAGTGCAGTCTTATTGTTTGAATGTATCTTCAGTTAACAGCTATATACAAAGTCACATGTACAAAATAAAATATGACAATTCCCCTTAACCGCTCTCCTGTGAACATTGTGTACAGGCAGATGCTTCATGCAAAAGGTTCGACCAACCCGCGAGAGAGAGAGAGAGAGAGAGAGAGAGAACTGTCCCGTCTAGAACGGAGGGTTAAAAACCAGGTATGGCTCATTTGTTAGTGCTGTGAATGGATCCAGGCCCGGAGAGGTGCCACCTCACGGGGACGATGTTCTCAGCACGGCCCAGGTGCTCGGGTTAGGACGGCGTACGTCTCCCATCTAGTGTCCCACTTAACCAACTGCAGCTGCAGCACTAAGACTACGTCTGTTACAGGAGATCATCCAAGTTTGGCAAGGAAAACTCAAGGAGCTTGCTGTGCTGAGCTGATCACATCCTCACTGCGAGCCTTTGTCGATCAGCCATGACATGTCTCCTGTCCTGCAGGAAAATAATACAATGCAGAATATCGAAAATCGGTCAATGTCCTTTTTAGTTAAGAAGGTTCAAATGCAAGTAGTATGTGTCAGAGTTATAATCATTAACTAAAACTGTTAAAAATATTTTTTGTTAAATGAAATAAAGCTAAAAAAATAAAATATTAGGTAAATGGAAATTATAAAGTGAAATTTAAAAATTCAAGTTCAAAAAAACACCGAACTAAAAGTACAACGGGCATAAAAATAAACTTAAAGGGGTCATATGATGCAATTTCAATTTTTCCTTTTTCTTTGGAGTGTTACAAGCTTTTGGTGCATAAAGAAGATCTATAAAATTGCTAAGACTAAAGTCTCAAATCCAAAGAGATATTCTTTATAAAAGTTAAGAGTCAGCCACACCTACCTAAAACGGCTCGTTCTAACACGCCCCCACATATCTACGTCACGATGTGGGAAGATTTGCATAACGCCGCCCAAATGTTCACGCAAAGAAAGAAGGCGTAACTTTTATTCTCGCTGTAGTATTGTTGTTGCTGCCGCCGCCATGTCGTGAAGGCGCTGTGTGTTTCATTGTGAAAGCGAAACTACTTTGTTTGGTCTTAGAGCTGATCTCTGCTGGTCGCTGAGGAAATACATTGCGCTGTTGATCGCCGGATCGGCTTTCACCATGGACGAAGCGGAGTCCAGCCCGGGGTCGTGACATGTGGTTGCCGCAGGCATCACAATATGGTAAGGGACGTAACATTTCCGTCACACGCTTGAGGAATTCGGCCAATCACAACGCACTGGATAGCTGGCCAATCAGAGCACACCTCGCTTTTTCAGACCGATGAGCTTTGTAAAAATCGACATGTTTCAGAAAGGCGGGGCATAGAGGAGAAACAA
>NW_015505440.1:394952-406100 GCF_001515645.1 Sinocyclocheilus grahami | reverse complement strand
GAGAGAGAGAGAGAGAGAGAGAGAGAGAACTGTCCCGTCTAGAACGGAGGGTTAAAAACCAGGTATGGCTCATTTGTTAGTGCTGTGAATGGATCCAGGCCCGGAGAGGTGCCACCTCACGGGGACGATGTTCTCAGCACGGCCCAGGTGCTCGGGTTAGGACGGCGTACGTCTCCCATCTAGTGTCCCACTTAACCAACTGCAGCTGCAGCACTAAGACTACGTCTGTTACAGGAGATCATCCAAGTTTGGCAAGGAAAACTCAAGGAGCTTGCTGTGCTGAGCTGATCACATCCTCACTGCGAGCCTTTGTCGATCAGCCATGACATGTCTCCTGTCCTGCAGGAAAATAATACAATGCAGAATATCGAAAATCGGTCAATGTCCTTTTTAGTTAAGAAGGTTCAAATGCAAGTAGTATGTGTCAGAGTTATAATCATTAACTAAAACTGTTAAAATATTTTTTGTTAAATGAAATAAAGCTAAAAAAAATAAAATATTAGGTAAATGGAAATTATAAAGTGAAATTTAAAAATTCAAGTTCAAAAAAACACCGAACTAAAAGTACAACGGGCATAAAAATAAACTCAGACCGATGAGCTTTGTAAAAATCGTTTCAGAAAGGCGGGGCATAGAGGAGAAACAATAATGTACAGTATGTGGAAAATAATGTGTTTTTTGAACCTTAAACACATTTCATTACACCAAATACACAAAATAATGTTCTTTTTAGCACCATCATATGACCCCTTTAAATAATAATATTAAAAAAAAATTTAAAAAGAGAAAGAAACAACAAAAATACAAAAAAATTAAATTAAAATGTAAAAATATTAAAATAAAAATTACAAATATAAAAATTAAAGCTAATTCAAAATAAAAACATCTTAATGGGCCCTATTTTAACTAAGCGCATGGTCTAAAGCGCACGGCACAGGTGAGGGCGTGTCCGAATCCACTTTTGCTAATTTAACGACGGGAAAACGGTCGGTGCACCCGGGCACATGGTCTAAATGGGTTGTCCTTATTCTCTTAATGAGTAATGGGTGTTTTTTGGGCGTAACGTGCAATAAACCAATCAGAGTCTCATCTCCCATCCCCTTTAAAAGTTGCGCTCGCGCCATGGCAGGTTCGCTATTTACATGGCGGAATGTAATTTTTCATTTTGAAAAATGTTTGTGTGCTGCTGCTGTGCTTTGCTTATTACACTTTGTGTAATAAGCAAAGTGTATGCGCGTTGTACAATGGCTTATAGGCGCATATTATTAACGCGCTCTTTAAATAACAAAGAAAAAATATTGCGCCAGACTTTAGACCAGGTTTGAGTAGTCTATTTTCAGTTCCTCAAAAAAGCAATACGCCAACAATGCGCCTGAACACATCACTTTTTTAGACCAGCACGCCCAATGGGCGCAAATGCATTTGCTATTTAAAGGGGTCATTTGCACAAATTCGAACATCTGGGTTGTGCTGTTCTGTTGTAAATAAATCTTAACCAATGATTCCTAATTGCATCTACTTCCAGAAGGCCAAATAAAGTGCTTTTGGTGCTAAAGTGCTTTTGGCTGCATCAACACTACTGCTGTTCATGAAACCACGCCTTCTTTCTTTGCATGCACATTTGGGTGACATTATGCTAATATTTCCACATAGTGAGGTAGACATGTGGGGGCGTGTTAGAACGAGCCGTTTTAGGTAGGCGTAGCTGACTCTTAACTTTTATAAAGAATATATAAAATATAAGTAAAAGTATAAAAGTCTTTGCAACTTTACAGATCTTCTTTATGCACCAAGAGCTTGTAACACTCCAAAGAGAACGGAAAACTTGAAATCGCATCATATGACCCCTTTAAACAATATGGCGCAGGATGGGAAAATAAGAACTGCGTCGGGCTCAAACTAGCAAAAACACTTGCGCCGCATTGTGCCGGGTGTATGATAGGGCCCAGTATGTTAACAATACTAAAATAACACTGGTGCACGTCTTATGTTAGACACAATGTAAAATAATGTAGGTCATGTTTCCACACTTGCCAGGTTGCACAAACATTCTTGAATTAAGAGTAAACGCTTTTGAATGAGGCAAAAATAAACTCATTGTAATGGGGATTTTCTCATACTCTGTGTCGTAAACTGAAAGAAGTCTCTTATGCTCACCAAGGGGCATTTAATTGATCAGAAATACCGTTAAAAAACAGCAATATTATGAAATATTATTAAAATTTGAAATCACTCTTTTCTATTTGAATATATTTGAATATGTAATTTATCCCTGTGATGCAAAGCTGAATTTTCAGTATCATTACTCCAGTCTTCAGTGTCACATGATCCTTCAGAAATTGTTCTAATATGCTGATTTACTTATTATATTTCTTATTATAATCAATGTTGAAAACAAGTCTGAACTGTCACTTTTGCTTTGACATGTTTAAACCATGGAAAATCTTACTACATCTGTTGTTTTCTGTGAAAATAGAAAATGTTCTTACTCCACGTCACGTTTCCTAATCGTCTTTCCAGAGCCAAAGACTTCTGCAACCCGTGACACAATGGGGTCGTAGTTCATACTGGCCACGGCCACCACCTCCTCACTCCTGTAATCACCGCAGATTAAACACACAACACACACGGGAAATACTGTAAGAACTCAAATATTTGTAAACTCTGCTACAACAGCAATAATGTAGTATAATATTAAATACTTCTGTAAATCATACAATAATACATTTTTAAATGTTCTGACGTAAACTGAATAGTGCTTGTCCATGCAAGACTCACAGTCACAATGCAATAGTTGCCAGGTCATTTCTAAGCAGTTGCTAAGGTGTTCATGAGTGGGTTTAAAGGAATGGAAAAAATACTATGGAAGTCAATGGCTACCAGCAACTGTTTGGTTATTAACATTCTTCAAAATATATTCTTTTGTGTTTAACAGAAGAATTTCATATAGGTTTGGATGGAACAACATTCCATGCAAGACTCACAGTCACAATGCAATAGTTGCCAGGTCATTTCTAAGCAGTTGCTAAGGTGTTCATGAGTGGGTTTAAAGGAATGGAAAAAATACTATGGAAGTCAATGGCTACCAGCAACTGTTTGGTTATTAACATTCTTCAAAATATATTATTTTGTGTTTAACAGAAGAATTTCATATAGGTTTGGATGGAACAACATGGGGGGGGGGGGGGGGGGGGGTGAACTGTCCCTTTAAGTATGTTGCAGTGTGTTTGCATAAAACACTAACTCTGTATAAGCAATTATAACGGTGATATTTGCCTTAGCAAGTGACGCCCAGTAAATCTGGTTATTATTTTGATCTATTTCTTTCATCTGTGAGATTAAGATCTTTTTTCACTTTGATTATATACTTATATAGTTTAGTCCCTGCAACTCATTTTAATCAGAGACTCAGTTATAACTAATCAATAATGCTTTCTGAGTAAATCACTTGTGTAAAAGATTTAAGTTGTCAATTGTTTTTTATTGAATTTTTAAAAAAATATATTATTTTTATATTATTATTTTTAAGTACTCTGATCAGTTACATCAATAAAACGACATGATTAATTCATAATTGTATGAACCCCATTTAATCTGACTACATACAGTTGTTTTATTAAATTATAAAACAATTAGAATAAAACAAAACAATAAAAATATATGATTATTGCAATAGTATAGTACCATAAAATAAAAAAATGAGTACTTCATAATAATATATAACAATATAATAATTTCCTTATCTAAATTAGAAATGATTTTTGATGTGATCGTTTTAATGCCTGGCTCAAATTAAGAGAAATAAGTACCAAATCAACTCACTTTGTGTAGAATGCCACAAATTTCAGCTCATCCAAATCTCCCTGGATGACCACATCATCAAAGCCATCTCCATAACCTTGACAATAAGATTAAAAAGCACTTGTGATGCATCAGAGGAGCACTGACACTGAAACTAAAGTGTGGCGCTTTTTTTTTTTCATGTGTATTTTTAGTGCTAGACATTTGTCCTTACCTGCATATCGTATGCTTTTCCCAAACATTGCTGTCCAGAAATAAGGCACCGTTTTAATGTCTGAGGCTTTTCCCATTATGCTAAGTGCAGCCACTCTACCTGTGGTGGAAGACCACGTAAAAATTTAAAAATGAATGAAATTATATTTATTATTCATAAAAAATGGCATCTTTGGCATAAGCACGTGAATATATCCCAATGTGCTACAGGTCTTACCGTGTACGTGAGCCATCTGCCAGTGGGGTATGTTCACCTTCTTATTGCTACGTAGAGCTAGAGGAAACGTTACCACATCACCCCCAGCGAAGACCCCGTCAATGTTCGTCTGCATGGTCTGAAAGGGTTAAAGGTATATGTTTACATACGCTTTGTACTGTAGCTTGTCTTTTGTAGCTTATTATCATAAAATACTCTAAAACAACAATTTATTACAGCTACAATAGACACAAGCATGGGCAGATTAGCACAGGTTGCAGAAACACACACGTTCTGAATGGCACCAGATGTTAATGTGCTAGAAGATGCAGTAACAGATGTACAGTACATATAATTAATTAATAATGAATAATTTATGCATTTAGCAGACGCTTTGACTTACGGTGCGGTGCATTCAGGCTATACATTTTTTACCAGTATGTGTGTTCCCTGGGAATCTAACCCACAACCTTTTGCGCTGCTAATGCAATGCTCTACCATTGAGCCACAGGAACAAATGGAACAGCAGTGCTCAAAGACTGAACCTTATTGACTGGGATGAATCCTTTGGAGTCCATGTGCACTCCGCTCTGCTTCAGGAATGCTGTGGCTGGACTGGAGCCTAAACACACACACATACTTATGATCAGGAGGACCCCAGAACAAATTTGTATTTTATATTGGGGCATGTTGTCATATGTGTTTTAAATCTTTGCTTTGCTTTGTTTCATGAATTGTTTTGTATTTCATAAATGTTTTACTGTTTAAATCTTGCTGAAAAGCCTAGTTAATTGCAAGTTTAGTAATGTGACAACATGCCCCACTATGTTCAGTGAATGTATTTTAATACACACACACACACACACACACACGCACACATGCTACTGTTCAAAAGTTTGGGGTCAGAATTTTTTTTAAAGAAATTAATACTTTTATTTAGCAAGGATGTGTTGAATTGGTCAAAAGTGACAGTTAAGACTTTTAGAATGTTACAGATTTTTTCTATTTCAAAGAAATGCTGTTATTTTGAATGTTCTACTCATCAAAGAATCACAGAAATAAGCTACATTTTAAAATATATTTTTTTTCTATATATTTACAGTTTCAAATGTAATTTTGATCAAACAAATGCAGCATAAGTGAGCAAAAGAGACTTGTTTCAAAAACCTTAAAAATATATATATTTATTTTTGTAGCCAAGACTACAATGGGACTTGAAATGGGAAAGTGAGAGAAAAAATGAAAAATGAGAAGCCAAATTTCAGTAATCACACAGACTCACCTATGCCAATAACACAGACGTCAGCTCTCAAGACTTTGCCACTTTTTAGAACCACTTCTTTTAACTTTTGAAACAAAAATAAAAATCAGTTTAACGTTAATGTCATAGTTGCCCATTTTCTTACCACCATGACTTATAATACAGTGTCCAAATCTCATTATGTTATTTCTTTAGGAAGAAATATTTATCAAAGTGTAATTTCATAATAGATCACAGTTCTGCTTATTCTCAATTATATATTTACTTTGCTGACTGTGTGCTCACTTGTGTTATGAGTTCTGGCCTTTCAGCCCAGGGCCAATCCATTATTGCAAAAGCCATGTTTGAAATTATTCAAAGCTAAGCAGTGTTACTGTGAGAGCAGATGTAATTAATCACTCTACAGGAACGAGAGCAAGAGAAAGAGAGGGACAGAGAGAGAGAGAGAGAGACAGCCCTACACTTCACTGAACTCTTGTTTCTCTCACTTTCATGATACCTGTCCATTATGCCCTCGCATCTCCCACACTTCGTTCAACATGTAGAACTTCACCCTGTTTGACTCGAACAGCTGAAGAGAGAAGCAAAATGAAATAATTAAATGAGAGAAATACTACTTGAATATAGGTTTAATGTGGTTACAGCAAGGAATAATATATAGTCAGCAAATCATTTTCACCCTGTCAGAGTTTATTACGTAAGAAGAGAAAGACAGCACACTATGAGAGATAAGAGAGGTGTGAAACTAGCATGAAACAGCAATGAGAGAAATTAGTGTTCAAGGACAACAAACAGTTATATAGTTTAATGTCATACACACTCTATTTTAATTTAAATTGTATTTATTTAAACATGCTGAGCTTATAAAATGTGTTAAATTAATGCCAAAGCAAATGCAACTGATTTAACATCTACTAAAATATATTGTTAAAACGTAATAATTTTTTTAACATATCTACTCAAAGAATATATACACCAGAGATGCCGAACCAGGGCCCCATGACCTTTGATTTGGCCTTCCATGCCATATCATAAGAGGGGAAAAATAAGAAAAAAATATATATTTCTACTTTTTATTTCTAATTCTCTTTTTTTATTTCTAATTTATGATTTTGTTTTAATATGCTTTGTTTTATTTTTGCATTGAAATATAGAGAATACAGTATAAGTGAATTTCATTTTTTTTAAATTACAATATAGCTGGGTATAATGTAAACAATGTAAACCCTCAATGAAATTAGATTTTTGAACCTTCATAAAAAAGTTTGGGCACCTCTGATGTACGCCATTCAACAATTATGTAATGCTTAAATCTTAATATTCTTATTTATTTCATTCTATTTATCTAGTTATTTTCTGTCACCTTCATCAAGGCTTTTCCCACTTTCTCTCCGAGTGCTTTACGGAATGGCACGGCCTCTATGCCGATCACAGACACTGAGTGAGCCTTATCTGTGAGAGCTGCTGCCACCTCCATACCTGAACACAGGACAGTGCATATAATCATTGCCAACACTATGGATATATGGAAAATATATAGTATTATGTTGTCTAATGCAATGACACGGATTCATCTTAAATTGTGGCTTAAAGGTGACATATCATGAAAATCTGACTTTTCCAGGTTTTAAGTGCTATAATCAGGTCCCCGGTGCATCTACCAACCAAGGAAACGTGAAAAAGATTAACCCAGTAACTTTGTTTTGGTAAGACTTTTTCTGCAAGCGTCTGAAAAATAGAGCGCGTCTGATTTCACTCCCCTAGTGACGTTGCAAAGGGATCTCATTATAATATTACCGCCCCTTAATCTGTAAGTTTCCACCCACGGCGCCATCATTTTGATATATTGCTGCTGCCACACAGATCTAAAATAAACATGGCATTTATTTCCCAGCTGTTTACCTTCACAGACATAACCGACTGTTTTTGTAACTCGTGTGTTTTTAAGGTAAACTTGTGTGTGAATGAGAACTTAGTGTAGTACTCACATGCTGTGACAGCCGCTTTCTGTCCGTGTGCTTCGGATGTGCGCGCTCAGAAAACCGTATATCAGAAGTTTCAACTCATATGGTTTAAAGCGCATGATTTCAGCGATAAACATTATAATCAGAACCAAAACAGATGTTTTTTAGCAGGTCCGAGCTGTAATGCGCAGCTCTATTCTGGAAAAGGGGGCGGGGAGCAGCAGCTCATTTGCATTTAAAGAGAAAGGCACGAAAAACAGTCTGTTTCTGCTTCCACTCAAAATAGGCATTTTCAAAATGATATAATAAATGATCTGTGGGGTATTTTGAGCTGAAACTTCACAGACACATTCTGGGGACACCAGAGACTTATATTACTTATTGTAAAAAGGGGCATAATGTATCTCCTTTAACACTTTTTGGAGCTATTAATTAACTACATAGAGAATACATACAGTATGTAAATTTCACATAAGCTCTTACCAATAAATGAGGTTCCAACTATGACAGCATTCTTACTGCTGGCGAGTGTTGCGATGCTGTTCGCATCTTCTGGTGTTCTGAGGTGAAACACATTTCCCACATCTTTGCCTTTGTAGCTCAGAGGTTTGGGTCTGTAAAGATAAAACGTATTAATAAAAAGCAACAACAACAGAAGTATTATTTTATTAATACTTATTATTATAGTATATTATTTTTGCAGAAACTGAGAAAGGTTTTTTAAACGACTCTAAAAAGTTCAAAAGAGCATTTATTTGAAACTGAATTTTTTTTTGTTTAAAAAATAAAATGAAATCTAAACTTTTGAATTCAGGCTCATTTGGTAGCTGTAGACATGTTTACCTGCTCCCTGTGGCAATGAAGAGTTTTCGATACTCCATTTTAAAACCATCCCGAAATGTCACAGTCCGTGTCTTCACATCCACAGAGACAACCTGTGAAGAACCATATGGTAATTTATGTAATTCTGCATATTCATTTGTAAAAATTACAGATTTAGACATACAACGAAGCACACAGCGCTTTCACGACATGGCGGCGTCGGCAACAATACTACAGCGAGAATAAAAGTTACGCCTTCTTTCTTTGCGTGAACATTTGGGCGGTGTTATGCAAATCTTCCCACATCGTGACGTAGACATGTGGGGGCGTGTTAGAACGAGTCGTTTTAGGTAGGTGTGGCTGACTCTTAACTTTTATAAAGAACATATCTTTGGATCTGAGACTTTAGTCTTTGCAACTTTACAGATCTTCTTTATGCACCAAGAGCTTGTAACACTCCAAAGAGAAAGGAAAAATTGAAATCGCATCATATGACCCCTTTAAATAAAGTGTCATTTCAGTAACGGTACCAAAAAAATATCATAGAATACTTGGAGTTGTTTGAAAATACCATAGTATTTCCATCGGATCACTGTATAATGGTACCACCACAGAGTACTTTGTAATAGTTAAAAGACACAGAATCACTTTTATAAGTGTTTTTCCTCAGTAATTAAAGAAAACCATTGTACATTTCAGGTTAAGTGTTCTCACCTCTTTCTCTAATAGTATCTCTATGTCGTGCGTTTGAAAGAAGTCAGATGAGCGCAGCTGAAGCTGCTCAGCTGTGCTCTCTAAACACTGAAAAAAGAGGGATGGGCATCAAATCAATATCATATTTGCTGAATTTTAGCATGTGCGCGGTCAAACTAAAATCTTCTGTTGGAAAAGCAGTCTTATATTCATTTGATATTGTAAAACTTTGTTCCCACACTGTTCTATAGACTGTTCTGTGTACAAACCTTACTCAGTTTAGGCCTGTCATAAGGCAGATGTGTGTCCATGGTGCACATGACTATACGGTCAGTGAAACCCTCCTGCCTCAGAGTCTCAGCGCACACCAGACCAGCAGGACCTGAGTGAGAACATCAACAGAGGTCAAGAGGAGCATTGTAAGGTGGCACCTTCATCTTGAACGTTAATCTGAATATAAATGCATGATTTTATTTGATGCTTCGGATGTCATCTCTTAAACGTTATCTTTTTTTCTAACTTAACAAGCAGTAATAGCATTGCCTTGTGTTTAAAGATGGCATTTAACCTTTGGACCTATTAAGTCTGTTCCAAATGTAGAAAATCAGCTGCTTATCTAAGCTGTCATAAAACATTTATAAGAAATAAAAATAAAATCAGTTTGGGGCAGGAAATGATTTAATGAAATGGATAAGTGTAATTCATGATGGCATATTAAAGTACATTTGTACATTATCCAGTTTCATCACCCACAATTAAACAGACAACAGGTTTTATCAGATTTGAAATAGTTAACCATGGGTCATTCTAAACCTGGGCTTAACAATTAATTAATTAATAGGTATTCATAAGCTTACGTTTCACTTTGTACATTCAAAACCCTGGGTTAACGTTCTTATTTGAGATTGGACAAACACTGCACGTGATCGGTCTAGACGCGGCGGCGGCGGCTCTGAATTTGCTCGTTTTCATATTCTATATATTGCTGTCTGCATTATCAAGTTTTCCTTCAGTGCACTTTTCGGACTTTAAAGGTAAGAATAAAACAGTCTTCACTCCAATTAACCTGTTTTCTGTCACCATTGAATATTTCCCCCTCAAACGCTTGTAAGCGCGCGTTGTTTCCGTTACTATCTAAGGGTGCTGTGTGGAGTCAATATAATGCCACATATATATGCAAAATAATAAAGTTTTGCAAAAGAAAATTAAGTATTGCGAGAAAAAAAAGAATTTTTGCAAACAAAAATAAAGAATTGCAAAATATAAATTAAACAGCACAAAAGCAATGATTTTGCAATACATATTTTCCATGGCCATATCTACTAATTTATTTGCAACGCTGCTTTTATTTTGCGTTTCAGTCAAGTTTGAGCTTGCAATACCGTTTTTCCCTTTGCACTTCACGTTTCTGCGCGTCTCGCGTTCTGACACTGTTTTGACATGGGGGTGGAGTCAAGGGACGGGGGTGTGTACAACAGGCCTGGGCATGCCTCCCTGGAAGTGATGTCATCGGCCCGAGACGCAGCTCACTGATCCAGGCACCATCGTTGAGCAGAGGCATGCAGGTGGATTTATTAGTGGCGGGTTATTTTCTTTTGCAAAACTTTATTATTTTGCATATATATGTGGCATTATATTGACTCCATAGTGCTGCTTTCACATCTGTGGTTCAAAATCAGCTCATGGTCTGGACCAAGGGCAACAAATTATACATTGTAGCATTTTCCTGCCGTTTTAAAATACTTGAAAAGGAGGCACGCGATTGCGTGACATAGCTGTAATATTTTAACACAGCATTGTTTCAAACTGTAGTCTACACGAAATAGACCAACTCTAACTGAAAGAGGTAAAAAGCGGTGCTGAAGTAAAAAAAATGGGGTGAAGAAGAACGACGATAACCCGGGCTAAGCGCAGGGTGAATTTCAGGTAAATTTCAGTTTTACGGTGCACTGAAATCTAGGTAACGTTAGTTCTATATCCTAGCTAAAGAGGTTACTGGATTGTAAAGCTGTCCACCTTATTTTCAACATGGAAGTAAGCCGATTTCTGTGAATGTGTGAGACTTCCGGTTCATTAGCCGCTGCAAGGAAACAAGTTAACGAGAAGAATAACAAAGTGCAGTAAACGGTAAAACTGCACGCACTACAAACTAGTGTGTTCATAATTAAGATAATACATTAAAATAATATGGTAAGACA